>NC_057813.1:447238987-447363024 GCF_018294505.1 Triticum aestivum
AAGCTAGGTCAAGCGTATTCGCTCCCTAGTAATCGAGACATAAGCAATACCACCTCAAACTAGATTAGGCCTTTACCTTCACCGCAAGGGGCCGAAACAGTATAAACTCATGTGTCCTTTGTCCCATTTTAACCCCTTTAAGCTAACCTAGTTGTGATGGCTCCACGACTAAGTCCTCACACTAGGACATCTGCCGTGACTAATCCACGACAGTTGGCGCCCATCGTGGGGCCAGCGCACAGTGGTTTTGAGTTCTTAAAGGGAAGCTTCGAAGGGATCAATGGATACGCGGTGGGCCTGATGACCAAGAGTCGTCGCGGCAAGCTCTACATCGACGATGCGGGCTGGGGTCCTGAGACCAGCTCAACTGAGTACGGGTACCGGGTCCCCTTCGGAGGAATTCACGTCTTCATCGGCAAGATCGGCGAGTCGGGCCCTGAGTCGGACATCTACACCAACATCACCGAGACGGCTCAGCGTGCATGACCCGCCCGAGCCTGGCCCGTCGTGAAACTTGCCTTCGTGGGATTCATCCATGGGGCGGAATTTAATGAAGGATCTATGTCTGGCGGTGAGATGACCATCTATTCTGATGGTGAGTCATCCACAGGCAAGACTACTTCATTGTATCAACTGCAAGATGCCAGGCTTGGGGGCTGTTCCGATGGCGACATTATTCCGGACCCCTATGAGCAGCCGAACAGGGTCACAATCTTCATGGCCGGTACACAGCCTGGGCAGAATTCTTCAACTGCGGCAGGAATGATCTCCGGGTCAGCGGCGGCGATGGCAGCCAGGGCAGGAGGCCCTGTGCGCCCGCCGGCTCAGGTTTTGACTGATTTGCTGGATAAACTGATAGGCTTGTTAACAATAGAGGTTAGCCGGCGAATCAAGTTCAGCATAACGCGGAAATTGCAAAATGCGTGGCGAGGTAGCACAAGCCAAGGAAGACCTGGCGGCAGAGGACGCTAGGATGACAACAGAGTGAGCTGTTTTGGATGCCCAAGCACAACGGATCTAGGCTAGTTCCTTTCGGCTCTCGTTGGATCAGAACGCTTCAAATGAAATCATGAGAAGAAGGCACCGGAGTCGTCTGCCGTTGGTTTACGAGGCAAGGAATCTCTTTGGTATGCCTGGAGTAGGGACCAGTAACCAATCAGAGATAAACCGGGTTGAAACACCTGGGGCTGGAGCGCCGGCTCAACCGCGCGCGACGGAGCCACCTTGTCGGAATAATATTCCGTCTCAATATGTGCCAACACCATCGGGTCATTATTCCAACCCTTTGGATAATATGATCGCTGCGGTGACACGATTGGCGGCTCTCCCAATTGAAGGTGATTCTCTAGCAGCAGTTGAGACACGGAGGGCTAGAGAGCTTCTCCAAACAGCACTGGTACAACAGGAGGCATATTCTTATAGTTGAGAGAGGATTCATTCAACCCCTCGCCCAAGCTGAAGTTATAGCAGACACATGGACTCATCGGCCGTTTCTAGCAATGACCAGCGCCGAAACCAGCCGCGTGGGCATGACCCGGCGCATGATAGTGTGCATGGTTTGGCCGATCAGGACAGGGCATGCACGAAGCTGAGCAGGCGGCTCAGCAGGCGGTTCATCAACATCTTCCGGTTTATCCGACGGCTTCGGTGGAGGCAGGTGTAACCCCTAGAACTACAGGTATACCTTGTTTAGTGCCGGCTGTGCATAATGAGCATCTACCCAAGGATTTCAAAGGACCTTGTAAGGTGCCTAACTACACAGCCGACTTACCCCCTGAGGCGTGGATTGAGAGGTATGAGATGACCATGGAATTATTGGAGGTCAGCGATGCTGCGTGTGCCAAATACTTCACCATGATGCTGGATGGGACGACCCGTACTTGGTTAAAAGGGTTGCTTGACAATTCCATCGGGTCATGGGATGAGCTAAAACCCCGGTTTATTCAGAACTTTAAAGATTCGTGCAAACACCCATATTGATTGTGTATTTGGATGCTTGCGCCCAAGAAGAGGGCGAGTCAACGACCCATTGGGTGCGTCGGGTCAGGGCTATCCTGCACTCATCAGATAACATCAATGTCGGCTCAGTAGTTTTAATGTTAGAGAAGAATTGTCGTTTTTTGCCTCTCAAATAGAAGTTAGGGCGGATCAAGCGCGATTGCAATGATATGGGGTAGCAGATGGCGCTAGCTAAATATGCCGACTTTGATAGTACTAAGGACCCCGAGTCTGATGATGAAAAGCCGGGAAAGGGAAAGAAGAGTGGAAACACCAAGGGTCCGCAGCATAACCCGACGAGTAAGGGGGGCAACGGTAAACACAAGGCTAATAATAATTCAGATTTTGTGGCTAATACCAATACGCAAAACAAGGGTCAACGTCGTAAGGGGAGGCCACCTCCTCGGACAGGTGGATCAGGTATCAATCTCGAGCAGTTGCTGAATCAGCCCTGCCCAAAGCATGGCATGAAGGAAAGGCCGTCCACTCACCTTTGGAAAGATTGTCAAATTATGAGGGAATTCAAAAATTCTGAATTATTCCAGAACAATCATGGGCCGGGTGGCGGCTCAGGTGGTGGCGGTTCTCATGGCCCAGGTTACGGTGGTGGCGGTTCTAGTTCCAGCTTCCAAGGTCACCAAAACCATCAAGGTAACCAGGGTGGTTACAATCAACAATCTGGTTAAGGGAATCAGCAGCAGCATCAGTTTGGATATCAAAGTCATCTGAAGCAACTGAATAGTGGGCAGTATCACGTCCTCACCACAAGTTTATGCAAGCAGGACCAGAAGCTCCACAAGAGGGCTGTGAACGCGGTTGAGCCGGTAGTTCCCCATTACTTACGATGGTCTGAGCAACCTATTATGTGGAGTCGAGAGGATCACCCGCCCCGGTTTGATAATCTGGGTCACTTGGCTTTGGTGGTGGCACCTCAAGTTGGAGGATACAAATTCACTAAAGTACTCATGGATGGGGGTAGTAGTATTAATATCCTTACTATGATACTTTCCGTCACATGGGGTTAACTGACAAAAATCTTAAGCCGTCCAATACTGTTTTCCATGGAGTGGTGCCTGGTAAGTCGGCGTACCCTGTAGGCAAGATTGAGTTGGAAGTAGCCTTTGGGGATGAGCATGATTCTAGGGCCAAGAAGTTAACCTTTGAAGTGGTCAAGATTAGAAGCCCGTACCATGCTTTGTTTGGACGACTGGCTTATGCCAAGTTCATGGCACAACCTTGTTATGTTTATCTGTATCTTAAGATGCCGGGTTACAAGGGGACCATCACAGTGCATGGAAGTCGAAAAATAGCTTTGGAGTGTGAAGAAGGTGACGCTTCTTATGTTGAATCTGTTTGTGCAATAGAGGAGTTGAAGTTCTATAACGATAATTTCTATCCGGCGAATATGACATCTTTGAAAAATCCAACCACAGAGCATGATCCGGTATTGAAATTTAAATTGGCCGATGACACTAAGCTAGTTGACTTTGTTCCTGGCGATTCATCCAAGCAGTTCAGTATCAGTGCTAACCTGGATCCACAAGAGGAAAGCACGCTCATCGAGTTCATCCGTGAGAACCGGGACATCTTTGCATGGAAACCTTCTGACATGCCGGGTGTATCAAGGGAACTTGCCAAGAACATTCTTAATATTGATCCGAAGTTTAAGCTGGTCAAGCAATTCCTTTGTCACTTCAATGAGGAGAGGCGTAAGGCCATTGGTGAAGAAGTGGCCCGGCTCTTGGCAGCTGGGTTCATTGTTGAAGTCTTTCATCCAGAGTGGCTAGCTAATCCGGTGCTGGTGCTTAAGAAGAATGGCACTTTACGTATGTGTGTGGACTACACGGACTTAAACAAGGCTTTCCCGGTTGATCCGTTTGCTTTCCCTCGTATTGATCAAATCATTGATGCTACAACGGGTTGTGAGAATTTGAGTTTTTTGGATGCTTATTCTGGTTATCATCAGATCAAGATGGCAGTTAAGGACCAGGATAAGACAGCTTTTATCACTCCCTTTGGAGCCTTCTGCTATGTGTCTATGCCTTTTGGGCTTAAGAGTGCCCAGGCGACTTACCAGCGATGTGTGCAGAATTGCCTTCATAGTCAGACTGGGCGCAATGTTCATGCTTATGTGGATGATATTGTGGTGAAATCCAGAGCGAAGGAAACTTTGATAGATGATTTGAAGGAGACCTTCAACAACCTCCGGGTCTACAAGATGATGCTTAACCTGGCCAAGTGCATTTTTGGTGTGCCAGCAGATAAGCTTTTGGGTTTTCTGGTTTCTAACAGAGGCATTGAAGCTAACCCGGAGATGATCAAGGCCATTACCTCCTTGTCAAAGCCGGCGTGTATCAATGATGTTCAATGTCTGGCGGGTCGTATTGCTGCCTTAAGCCGGTTCATAAGTCAGTTGGGTGAGAAGTCCATACCACTGTACCAGATGATTAAGAAAACAGATCACTTTGTATGGAGCGATGCTGCTAATCAAGCGTTTGAAGCTTTGAAGAAACAGCTAGCTGAGCCGCTAGTCCTTGCTGCTCCTATTGATAAGGAACCGCTGTTATTATATGTGGCTGCTAACACCCGGGCTGTCAGTGTAGCTATTATGGTGGAACGGAAGGAAGCAGGCAAGGAATATCCGGTTCGACGACCAATTTACTATATCAGTGAAGTACTCATTGAGTCCAAGCAGAGGTATCCGCATTCGCAGAAGCTCGTTTATGGGGTGTTCATGGTCAGTTGGAAGCTTAAGAAATATTTTATGGCTCATCCCATCACTATGGTTAGTTCTGCTCCCTTAGGGGATATTATTCAAAACAGAGAAGCCACAGGGCGGGTGGCCAAGTGGGCCATTGAGCTTGGACCTCATGGTTTGAAGTACATGCCTCGCACGACCATCAAGTCTCAAGCAGTTGTGGATTTCATCAATGACCGGACAGAGCCGCAAATGCCCGAAGAGAAGCCAGATAACACATATTGGACTATTCACTTTGATGGATCCAGGCAATTGGAGGGCTCGGGGGCTGGAGTTGTCTTAGCTTCCCCTCAAGGTGACAAGTTTTGTTATTTTCTAAGGTTGATGTTTCCCTGTACTAACAATGCAGCTGAATATGAAGTCTTGCTCCATGATCTTCGGATGGCTAAGGAGATGAATTTAATCCGGGTGAGATGTTTTGGCGACTCAGACTTGGTGGCCCAGCAGGTTTCAGGCAAATGGTATTCTAAGGATCCACTCATGGCGGCTTATCGTCGCGAAGTTGACGCTATTGCTGGGCATTTCAAGGGTTATCAAGTGGAACACATTGATCGCAGGAAAAATGAGGCGGCTGATGCTTTAATCCAGTTAGGGTCCCAGCGTAAGCCGGTGCCACCTAACACTTTCTTGGATATTCTGCAAAACCCTTCTGTCGAATTGCCTACAGAGGAAGATCTGGCTATTCCTGACTCGGAAGCACAATTGGTGGCAGCTCTTCATGCTATCCCTGATTGGACAGTTCCATATTTGGCTTATATGACCCGGGGCGAGTTACCTGAGGATGAAACTTTGGCCAGGCAGATAACCCAGCGGTCTAATTCAATGGTAATTGCTAACGGAGAGTTACACCATCATAGTGTCACTGGGCGTTTCAACATTGTGTTTCTCCTGAAGAAGGTCGTGAAATCCTTCGCGATATTCATGAAGGAGATTGTGGTCATCATGCCGGCTCTAAATCTCTCATAGCCAAAGCTTTTTGTCATGGATTTTATTGGTTGACGGCTCATGCTGATGTAGAGGATTTGGTCAGTAAATGTGATTGTTGTCAGAAATTTCACGGCGAGCTCACGTGCTGGCTCAAGAGTTGAGGATGATTCCAATTACTTGGCCATTTGCAGTTTGGGGGCTTGATATGGTTGGGCATTTTAAAACGTCCAAGGACAAAAAGACCGACCTTTTGGTGGCGGTTGACAAATTCACAAAGTGGGTCGAAGCAGAACCGGCCAGTAAGTGTGGCGCGGCAACAACGGTTCAATTCATCAAAAAGGTGATTTTTCGTTTTGGTTTTCCCCACAACATTATAACTAATAATGGTACTAATTTGTCCAAGGGTGCTATGAAAGAGTTTTGTCAACGTGAGCATATTCAACTTGATGTGTCGTCAGTAGCTCACCCTCATTCCAATGGTCAAGCTGAAAGAGCCAATCAAGAAAATTTGAGAGGCATCAAGCCCCAGATTCTAGTTCCTTTGCAGAGGACACCGTGTTGTTGGGTGGAGGAGTTACCTTCAGTGCTATGGAGTATCAATACTACCCCCAACAGATCTACGGGTTACACACCTTTCTTCATGGTTTATGGAGCAGAGGCGGTTCTTCCTAGTGACATCCATCATGACTCGCCCCGCGTGGCGGGTTACGTTGAAGCTGATAATGAAAAAGCACGTTAGGATGCACTTGACCTGTTAGATGAGTGATACGTCCATCTTGCATCATGCTTTTATATCGACATTTATTGCATTATGGACTGTCATTACACGTTATGTCACAATACTTATGCCTATTCTCTCTTATTTTACAAGGTTTACATGAAGAGGGAGAATGCCAACAGCTGGAATTCTGGGTTGGAAAGGGAGCAAATATTATAGACCTATTCTGCACAACTCCAAAAGTCGTGAAACTCCACGAAAGTCATTTTTGGAATTAATAGAAAATACTGAGCGGAAGAAATACCAGAGGGGGGCCACTGAAAGTGCAACTATCCTTGGATGGTTTTGGTAATTCCTAACAACATATAGTTCATTGAGCTAATGCTATTTTAAGATAAATATTTTAGGAAAGCGCAATAATTGGCATGGCATGGATGAGAAAAGTGGATCCCTCAAAATACTAAGGACAAAAGGATTGGCTCAAGCTCAAAGCACAAGACTCTACATTTTCTATTTTAGTGATCCAAGATCACATTGAGTCTATAGGAAAAGCCAATATTATCAAGGAGGGATGAGGTGTTGCTTAATGGCCTTCTTGCTCAAAATGCTTAGTGATATGCTCCAAAGCCCTTAACTACTTTCTCATATCCACATATGACCTAAACCAAAAGTCAAACTCGGCCCCATCGATTCTTTCTATCCGGTGCCACCGAGTTCAGATGTCATAGCCACTGCCACAAACCATAGGCAAATTGGTCTCACCGATAGGGATCTCGGTCTCACTGAGATGGGATTGTAATCTCTCTGTTTCCCTTCGTAACGTTTCGGTCCAACCGAGATGAGCGATCGGTCCCACTGAGATTGCAATGCAAACTCTCTGTTTCCCTTTCATAACATTTCGGTCCAACCGAGATGAGCGAATCGGTCCAACCGAGTTTGCCTGACCAACTCTCTGGTTAGCTTATTACCAAAATCGGTCCCACCGAGTTTGAGTAATCGGTCTCACTGAGATTATGTTATGCCCTAACCCTAATCATATCAGTCCTACCGAGTTGCATGTCGGTCCCACTCAAAATCCTAACGGTCACATTATTTGCTAAATCGGTCTAACCGAGTTTGAGGATTCGGTCCCACCGAGATTGGCAAGTTGTGTGTAATGGTTAGATTTTGTGTGGAGGCTATATATACCCCTCTACCCACTCTTCATTCATGGAGAGAGCCATCAGAACATGCCTACACTTCCAACATTCATTTTCTGAGAGAGAACCACCTACACTTGTGTTGAGGTCAAGATATTCCATTCCTACCATATGAATCTTGATCTCTGGCCTTCCCCAAGTTGCTTTCCACTCAAATCTTCTTTCCACCAAATCCAAATCCTGTGAGAGAGAGTTGAGTGTTGGGGAGACTATCATTTGAAGCACAAGAGCAAGGAGTTCATCATCAACACACCATTTGTTACTTCTTGGAGAGTGGTGTCTCCTAGATTGGCTAGGTGTCACTTGGGAGCCTCCGGCAAGATTGTGGAGTTGAACCAAGGAGTTTGTAAGGGAAAGGAGATCGCCTATTTCGTGAAGATCTACCGTAGTGAGGCAAGTCCTTCGTGGGTGACGACCATGGTGGGATAGACAAGGTTGCTTCTTCGTGGACCCTTCGTGGGTGGAGTCCTCCGTGGACTCGCGTAGCCGTTACCCTTCGTGGGTTGAAGTCTCCATCAACGTGGATGTACGATAGCACCACCTATCGGAACCACGCCAAAAACATCCGTGTCTCCTATTGCGTTTGCACTCTCCAAACCCTTCCCTTTACATTCTTGCAAGTGGCATGCTTTACTTTCCACTGCTCATATACTCTTTGCATGCTTGCTGGAATTGTGTTAAGATTGCTTGACTTGTGCAAAGTTGCTAAAATCTGCCAAGAACTAAAATTGGGGAAATGATAGATTTTTATTTGGTCAAGTAGTCTAATCACCCCCTCTAGACATACTTTCGATCCTACAAGTGGTATCAGAGCTTTGGTCTCCATTTGCTTTGATCTCCATAGCTTTTGGTGGTCATAGCCTTGGTTTCACAACCTAGGAGAGTATGGCGTCTAGCAAGGGAAATTACCACCGTAGAGGTCCTTACTTTGATGGTACTAATTTTGCTAGTTGGAAGCGTAAGATGAAAATGCATATTCTTGGACATAACCGCGCCATTTGGGCTATTGTGTGTATTGGCTTGCAAGGTGAATTATTTGATGGGAGAGAACCAAACCATGAAGCTACCGCAGAAGATTTGAAGATGCTGCAATACAATGCTCAAGCTTGTGATATCCTCTTCAACAGATTGTGCCCCGAAGAATTCAACAAAATCAGCCGACTTGAGAATGCAAAGGAAATTTGGGATACTTGGATTGATATGCACGAAGGTACCGACTCCGTCAAGGAATCCAAATTGGATGTGCTTCAAATTCAACTTGACAAGTTCAAAATGAAGGATGGAGAAGGTGTCGCTGAAATGTACTCTAGGCTTGCTCCTACCACAAATGAGATTGCCGGCTTAGGAAGTGAATAGATGACCGACAAATTCATCATCAAGAATATCCTAAGAGCTTTGGATGGAAAATATGATACCGTGTGCACATTGATCCAAATGATGCCCAATTACAAAGATCTCAAGCCAACGGAAGTCATTGGAATAATTGTTGCTCATGAGATGTCACTCAAGGATAAGGAGGAGCTCCACAACAAGTCAAGTGGTGCTTACAAAGCCTCATGTGAAGATCCCACATCATCAAGTGAGAAACAAACCTTCAATGAAGAATTGGGCCTAATGGTGAAGAACTTCAACAAGTTCTACAAGAGTAGAAGCAAGGAAAGAAGTTCCAAGTCAAGATCCTACAATGACAAAAGATCTTCTAGTCATGAGCGTAATTGCTACAATTGTGGAAGACCCGGACACTGTTCCAATGAGTGTACGGCACCCTACAAAAGAAGAGAAGATTCTCCAAAAAGAAGAAGTAGAAGAGAAGAATCACTATCAAGAGTGAGGAGTAGAGATGATCGTTATGAACGAAGAACATCTCGGAGAAGCAAGGATTCGGAAAGGAAAGAAAAGTCATCAAGGAGCTACACAAAACGAAGACATCAAGCTCATGTTGGTGAATGGGTATTCGGCTCCGACTCCGACAATCACTCTGAGAGAAGCTATCACTCTGACTCCGAATATACTCAAGATGAAGGTGTTGCCGGTCTAGCACTTGTGTCTACCAACTCCTACGACATATTTGATTCACCAAATGAAGAACTTGGAAGATGCTTCATGGCTAAAGGCCCAAAGGTATCACACCCCGAGTATGTTGATTACAATAGGGATGAAGATGACTTGTTAGGTGATGATGATTTACTTGTTGAAAACTCTAGTGATGAATACAATGATGAAACGTCAATTAATCATGCTAATAAAGATAAAACGAATGACAATGATAAAGAGAAGATTGAGCTCCTAACTAAAGAACTAAACACTCTTAAGTTAGCTCATGAAACTATCTTACAGGATCATCGAGAACTTTTAAGTACTCATGAGAAGTTACGCTTTGAAAAGCTCAACCTTGAGCAAGAACATGATTTTTTAAAAGCAATCAATGATGATCTTCGCAAGAAAAGTTCTTCTTACATTGCCAATCATTTACTCTTATCTACTTACCTGCCTCAAGTCAAGTCTAGTAACAAGAACAAGAAAGATTGTTCCTCTAGTAGTAACAATAATCATGCTAAATCCAATGTTGTTGCTTCTAGTAGTTCTCTTGATTCCACTAACGATCCTCTTAGCCAAGTTACACTTGAGCAATAAAATATCTTATTGAAGGGAATTATAGAGAAAGGTGTTTACAAGAGCCTTGCCGGGAGTAAACAATTCGAGGAAATTGTACGCAAGCAAGGAAGGCACCGAAAGAACCAAGGTGTTGGTTTTGAATGAAAGTTCAATGCCAATGGAGTTGAGTGGGAAGAAGATCAATACCGCAAGACGAAGTTTGTTCCTCAACAAGAGAAGTATGATCCTACTTCTTCCAAAGGGGCACAAGCTCAAGATGATCTTCCACCACAAGACCACAAGCAAAAAGGAAAGGATAAGCTTCAAGAGGAGATTGATGCATTTGAAGAAGCTCCTAAGGCCTTGGTCAAGTGGGTTCCCAATACTACATCAAGTTCTACTTCAACAAGTACAACTACAACTCCAAGGATTCCCATCAAGATGATGTGGATCCCGAAGAAGAAGAACTAGTGAGTTCTTGAGGGTGACTCCGCCAACATATTTCACTCTTATCATTTTGGCAAGGACAAGTGCAATCAACTTCCACATCTTGCACTAGTTCAAGGAGTCACAAACCCTCTTGTTGGTAAGACAAGGGACAAGGTAACCTAATGCTTTCATAGACATCATCTTGTGTGTGTGCATCACTCTATGTCTATGGATATCCTTGTTTGTTCCTTGTGGGACTAACCCGTGTAGGTATTGAAAGTGCAACTCACTCCAAAGGATTGCTCCAAATGATCTACATCAACATTGAGCATCCACATCTTCAACACCTACATGAAGTCATCATCGACAAAACCCAAGGTTAGTTCATCCCACTTAGGGGGGATCTCACATCTAGGGGGAGCTTTACTCTAAGAATTGAGCTAAAGCAACTCTAATGGTGTGAACACAACAATGCTTTATGTAAAATTGGTAACCCCACTTGTGCTTAAACGATGAGTATGACCTATGATCAAATGTTCTCATTTGACTCCTAAGTCAATATACTCATATATAGATGACCTAGTCATCGCCAATTGCTTGATAGATGCTAGAATTGGTTGTGCGTGCTTTGCCACATATTTCATTTACCATTTAAATGTGTGAGCATGCTGGTTGCATAATTTACTCAATCAAGGACATCCACTTGTAGTTTTAATTGCTTGGCTTCTTTTTCTTTTGCCAAGTGGATGGACAAGAATGCCTAAGAACCTTCTCTAGCTATCTATGCTCTTCTTGTCTCAAACTCTATTCATGCTACATCACAAAGTTTGATCAAGTCAGATTCGAACCACTCTATGTGAGGAGCACTCGGAGTCCCCAATTCGTCATAGACTTAAACTTCCAAAACCTCTTTGTGCGTTTCGGTCTGACCGATTCAACCATTTCGGTCATACCGAGATCACTAAGTTGATCTAGGTTTTCAATCTTGGTGCAACTGATTTGAAATTTTCGGTCACACCGAGTTGCAGTAACTGCTTGTAGTAATGCAACTCGGTGCCACCGAGTTGTTACACTCGGGCACACCGATAGGGTCAGGCTATATATACCCCCGGGCCTAAATTTGGAAACTTTTCCGAAACCCTTCGCCCGCGCATAGTCTGCTCTGCCTCCTCGAGTCTCTAGATCATCCTCCTCGTCGCCAGCGACCTCCCGCCGCTGGTCTCCGCTGTCGTGAACAGGATTCTGCTCCCCCGTTGTCGCGTAGCAAATCCATCGCCGAACTAGGGTATGGATTTGAACTTTGTGCTATTCCTAACTCCGATTCCTAGAACATTGCATTGCCATGAATCTTGCCACGTTTGCAATCACTCTATCCAGCAAAATCACTCTGTAGATTAGTTTTGGATTCAAAATTTAGGGTTAGGTTTCCGCCGAACTCATCTCGGACCGACCGAGTTGTAGAAATCAGTCTCACCGATTTGGCTCAAGCCATTGCACATGTGATTCTCGGTCTGAGCGAGAATTGCAAATTAGTGTGACCGAGTTTGATTCTTTGTGAAACCCTAGCAGTCTCGGTGCCACCAAACTGTGACTCGGTCTGACCGAGTTCACTAGTTTAGGTTCCAAAAGCTGCTTCAGTATCACCGAGTTTACAAATCGGTAGCTCCGAAATGCTTTCTGTGGAAAACTAAAACTATTTTTTTGACTTATTTTTTTTTGCAAAAACCTCGGTGCTTTGTGATGCTCATCTACTCTACCTCATCTACATCTATTCACAGCATCTGCTGTCAGAGTTTGCATCATGTCAGATCAGAGTGACAGTCAGAACAAGTCTAAGGAGCAAGTTCTTATGAGTGAGGGCACTAGCCCCTCTAGCAGTTATGATGAGGGTAGCAGGAGCACACCCAGCAACTTGCCAAAGGCAGCCACCAAGGCCAGAAAGAAGAAGACCTCAGATTCTGAAGATGAGGACTATGTGGTTGTTGAGGATGAGGCCACTTCCAAGAAGAAAGTGCTGAAGAAGGAATATGGCACAGCTGCATCTACTAAGCCAGGGATGCAAAAGAAGGCACCTGCAAGGAGAATTCCCACTTCCAAACCTAGGAAGGTTGCCACTGGTGAAACCATGAAGTTCACCATTGAGTCTGCTGATGAAGCTGCTGGCCAAGATAAGAAGAAGAAGAGAGTCAGAACTACCACTGCCAAAGTACTTGGCAAGCCCTCTATGAGGAGAGACTCTGAAGAAGAAGAATAAGAAGAAGAAGAGGGTGCTGCACCAGGACCTGAAGCTCAAAAGCTGATGGGAGATGCTATAAGATCAGGGGCTGCTCCATCTAAGCCCAAAGATGCTCCCAAAGATACTTCTCCTAAAGCCAAGTTTGCACCCAAGACGAACACCAGGAGTATTCCAGCTACAGAGAAGAACAAGGCCCCAGTGCCTGAAGCTGCTGAAGAAGAATATGAAGATACACTTGTCTTGAGAAAGTTAAAGCCCAAGATTCCTGATCATAATGATGCTCACCTAGTTGCAGAAGATATGAAGCTCAGGAAGGATGCAGGTTTGAGACAGTGGAGACTGACTGACCCCTATGCTGTCAGAAGAAGAACTGCTGTGGACTACAAGTTCCACACTAAGGAACAACAAGATTTCTATGAGATAGTGCTACTTGACAAGAAACCCATAGCATGTGACATGAGATGGGTTGACTGGGATTACATCAAGAAGAATGAAGAGCACTATCCAAGAGTTTATGAAAGTTTCAAGTCTTGTGGAGTAGAAGACTTTCTTGATCAGAAGCTCACCAAGTGGAATGATGAGCTCATTATGCAGCTTTACTCCACAGCTCATTTCTACCCAGATGGGAAGATAGTCTGGATGTCTGAGGGTACCAGGTACCAATCAACAGTTGAAGAATGGTTTGAATTGATAAATCCTCCAAAAGAGAGAGAATGATGATTACTTGGATGTCTATGCCAAGAAGAAGAAAGACCACAACTCGATGGCTCATATGTACAGAGAGATCCCAGATGTTGCACTAGAGACATATAAGTTTGGATCCGTACATTATCTGTTGTGAGGATTGCCTACTATCAACTGGATCTTAAGGCACACTTTGCTGCCCAAGTCAGGTGATCACAAGATGATCAGAGGCCATGCAATCAACTTGCTGCATATATTTGATGCGCCTCAGAAATTCAAAGTCATGAGCCTTATTGTGGAAACAATCAAAAGGACTGCTGCTGATCATAAGAGGAGTTGTGGGTATGCCCCACACATTCAGGAGCTCATTAACTCCAAGATGGGCACTGACACATATCTTTTGGACAACGAGCACCTGCCCATCTACCCTGATTTCGAGGACAACACCATTATGATGGATGAAAATGAACCATCATCTGTGCAAGCACAAGAGAAGAAAGAGAAGGCAAGGGCTGAAAAGGCTGCAAAGATGTCAACTGCTGAAGAGGCATCTCAGATTTTCCTGAAGAGCAAGCAAGATCAGCTTGGATACTTGATTGCCTCCACCTTGAGGATTGAGAAGGGCTTGGCCACCCTGACTCAAAACCAGGAGAGCTTGGAGAGGATCATAGAGCAGAAGTTTTATGCTCTTGATGTCAAAGTGATTGAGATCCAAACTGCAGTTGAGCAACTTCAAGAGGATGTGGAGGAGAAGAAGGGCAAGTCAACTACTAATGCTTTTGCTAGAGTGCCCAGAGGACAGAGATCTGCTGCAGTGCCTGTTCCAGACACCAGAGCTACATCATCTGCACCAGCTACAACTTCAGTGCCTCCAGCTCCAGCACCCACTCCACCAGCTCCAGCTACATCAACAGAAGACTTCGTCCAAGGAGCCATCTCTACACCATCACATGAAGACCAAGCCTGACAGTCGTTTAGCACTATGCATTTTCTATGAACTTTTTGGTAACTTGTTGCCAAAGGGGGATAAAAATGTATAGATCATAGGCTTCGAGAGAGAGTGTTGCTTTTGTTCTCTCTTGTTTTTTTGGTGGTTGAACTTCATTATTTGTGTGCTTGACACTTTATGCTTTTGTGAGGTACTTGGATGATCATGTGTTTGATCATATGCTATGCTACATTAATGCTTGTTGGATGACATTATATCTTATATTCTCATATGATCATTCACTTTGCTTGGTGATGAGTGCATGTGTTTAATTATTATCATTTTGAGCGCTCCACCAAGATGTGTGTGACATGGAAGAGTAACCCATGATCCTAACTCATTGTGCATTTGCAGTCCAAAGCAAATTTTAAATGAAGCACAAATTTAGGGGGAGCTCTTGCTTTTCGCATACTTCTCAAAGCGATGATATTTTGTCAAACTTATTATCATTTGTCGAAGCTTTGATCTATATGTTGTCATCTATTACCAAAAAGGGGTTGATTGAAAGTGCAACTATCCCTAGGTGGTTTTGGTAATTCCTAACAACATATAGCTCATTGAGCTAATGCTATTTCAAGATAAATATTTCAGGAAAGCTCAATGATTGGCATGGCATGGATGAGAAAAGTGGATCCCTCAAAATACTAAGGACAAAAGGATTGGCTCAAGCTCAAAGCACAAGACTCTACATTTTCTATTTTAGTGATCCAAGATCACATTGAGTCTATAGGAAAAGCCAATACTATCAAGGAGGGATGAGGTGTTGCTTAATGGCATTCTTGCTCAAAATGCTTAGAGATATGCTCCAAAGCCCTCAACTACTTTCTCATATCCACATATGACCTAAACCAAAAGTCAAACTCGGCCCCACCGATTCTTTCTATCCGACGCCACCGAGTTCAGATGTCATAGCCACTGCCATTAACCCTAGGCAAATCGGTCTCACCGATAGGTATCTCGGTCTCACCGAGATGGGATTGTAATCTCTCTGTTTCCCTTCGTAATGTTTTGGTCCAACCGAGATGAGCGATCGGTCCCACCGAGATTGCAATGCAAACTCTCTGTTTCCCTTTCGTAATGTTTCGGTCCAACTAAGATGAGCGAATTAGTCCCACCGAGTTTTCCTGACCAACTCTCTGGTTAGCTTATTACCAAAATCGGTCCCACCACGTTTGAGTAATCGGTCTCACCGAGATTACGTTATGCCCTAACCCTAATCATATCAGTCCTACTGAGTTGCATGTCGGTCCCACCGAAAACCCTAACGGTCACATTATTTTCTAAATCGGTCTGACCGAGTTTGACCATTCGGCCCCACCGAGATTGGCAAGTTGTGTGTAACGGTTAGATTTTATGTGGAGGCTATATATACCCCTCTACCCACTCTTCATTCATGGAGAGAGCCATCAGAACATGCCTACACTTCCAACATACATTTTCTGAGAGAGAACCACCTAAACTTGTGTTGAGGTCAAGATATTCCATTCCTACCATATGAATCTTGATCTCTAGCCTTCCCCAAGTTGCTTTACACTCAAATCTTCTTTCCACCAAATCCAAATCCTGTGAGAGAGAGTTGAGTGTTGGGGAGACTATCATTTGAAGCACAAGAGCAAGGAGTCCATCATCAACACACCATTTGTTACTTCTTGGAGAGTGGTGTCTCCTAGATTGGCTAGGTGTCACTTGGGAGCCTATGACAAGATTGTGGAGTTGAACCAAGGAGTTTGTAATGGCAAGGAGATCGCCAACTTCGTGAAGATCTACCCTAGTGAGGCAAGTCCTTAGTGGGCGACGGCCATGGTGGGATAGACAAGGTTGCTTCTTCGTGGACCCTTCGTGGGTGGAGCCCTCCGTGGACTCGCACAGCCGTTACCCTTCGTGGGTTGAAGTCTCCATCAACGTGGATGTACGATAGCACTACCTATCGGAACCACGACAAAAACATCCGTGTCTCCTATTGCGTTTGCACTCTCCAAACCCCTCCCTTTACATTCTTGCAAGTTGCATGCTTTACTTTCCACTGCTCATACACTCTTTGCATGCTTGCTTGAATTGTGTTAAGATTGCTTGACTTGTGCAAAGTTGCTAAAATCTGCCAAGAACTAAAATTGGGAAAGGGATAGATTTTTATTTGGTCAAGTAGTCTAATCACCCCCCTCTATACATACTTTCGATCCTACAAGTGGTATTAGAGCTTTGGTCTTCATTTGCTTTGATCTCCATAGCTTTTGGTGGTCATAGCCCTGGTTTCCCAACCTAGGAGAGTATGGCGTCTAGCGAGGGAAATTACCACCTTAGAGGTCCTTACTTTGATGGTACTAATTTTGCTAGTTGGAAGCGTAAGATGAAAATGCATATTCTTGGACATAACCGCGCCGTTTGGGCTATTGTGTGTATTGGCTTGCAAGGTGAATTATTTGATGGGAGAGAACCAAACCGTGAAGCTACCGCGGAAGAGTGTAAGATGCTGCAGTACAATGCTCAAGCTTGTGATATCCTCTTCAACATATTGTGCCCCGAAGAATTCAACAAAATCAGCCGACTTGAGAATGCAAAGGAAATTTGGGATACTTTGATTGATATGCATGAAGGTACCGACTCCGTCAAGGAATCCAACTTGGATGTGCTTCAAAGTCAGCTTGACAAGTTCAAAATGAAGGATGGAGAATGTGTTGCTGAAATGTACTCTAGGCTTGCTCTTATCACAAATGAGATTGTCGGCTTAGGAAGTGAAGAGATGACCGACAAATTCATCATCAAGAAGATCCTAAGAGCTTTGTACGGAAAATATGATATCGTGTGCACATTGATCCAAATGATGCCCAATTACAAAGATCTCAAGCCAACGGAAGTCATTGGAAGAATTGTTGCTCATGAGATGTCACTCAAGGATAAGGAGGAGCTCCACAACAAGTCAAGTGGTGCTTACAAAGCCTCATGTGAATCTCCCACATCATCAAGTGAGAAACAAACCTTCAATGAAGAATTGAGCCTAATGGTGAAGAACTTCAATAAGTTCTACAAGAGTAGAAGAAAGGAAAGAAGTTCCAAGTCAAGTCCTACAATGACAAAAGATCTTCTAGTCGTGAGCGTAATTGCTACAATTGTGGAAGACCCGGACACTATTACAATGAGTGTACGGCACCCTACAAAAGAAGAGAAGATTCTCCAAAAAGAATAAGTAGAAGAGAAGAATCACCATCAAGAGAGAGAAGGAGTAGAGATGATCGTTATGAACGAAGAACATTCTTGAGAAGCAAGGATTCGGAAAGGAAAGACAAGTCATCAAGGAGCTACAAAAAACAAAGACATCAAGCTCATGTTGGTGAATGGGTATGCGGCTCCGACTCCGACAATCACTCCGAGAGAAGCTATCACTCCGACTCCGAATATACTCAAGATGAAGGTGTTGCCGGTCTAGCACTTGTGTCTACCAACTCCTACGACATATTTGATTCACCAAATGAAGGACTTGGAAGATGCTTCATGGCTAAAGGCCCAAAGGTATCACACCCCGAGTATGTTGATTTCAATAGTGATGAAGATGACTTGTTAGGTGATGATGATTTACTTGTTGATAACTCTATTGATGAATACTATGATGAAACGTCAATTAATCATGCTAATCAAGATAAAACGAATGACAATGATATGGAGAAGATTGAGCTCCTAACTAAAGAACTAAACACTCTTAAGTTAGCTCATGAAACTATCTTAGAGGATCATCGAGAACTTTTAAGGACTCATGAGAAGTTATGCTTTGAAAAGCTCAACCTTGAGCAAGAACATGAGTTTTTAAAAGCAATCAATGATGATCTTCGCAAGAAAAGTTCATCTTACATTGCCAAGCATTTACTCTTATCTACTTACATGCCTCAAGTCAAGTCTAGTAACAAGAACAAGAAAGATTCTTCCTCTAGTAGTAACAATAATCATGCTAAATCCAATGTTGTTGCTTCTAGTAGTTCTCTTGATTCCACTAACGATCCTTTTAGACAAGTTACACTTGAGCAATAAAATAGCTTATTGAAGGGAATTATAGAGAAAGGTGTTTACAAGATCCTTGCCGGGAGTAACCAATTCGAGGAAATTGTACGCAAGCAAGGAAGGCACCGGAAGAACCAAGGTGTTGGTTTTGAATGAAAGTTCAATGCCAATGGAGTTGAGTGGGAAGAAGATCAATACCGCAAGACGAAGTTTGTTCCTCAACAAAAGAAGTATGATCCTACTTGTTTCAAAGGGACACAAGCTCAAGATGATCTTCCACCACAAGACCACAAGCAAAAAGGCAAGGATAAGCTTCAAGAGGAGATTGATGCATTTGAAGAAGCTCCTAATGCCTTGGTCAAGTGGGTTCCCAATACTACATCAAGTTCTACTTCAACAAGTACAACTACAACTCCAAGGATTCCCATCAAGATGATGTGGATCCCGAAGAAGAAGAACTAGAGAGTTCTTGAGGGTGACTCCGCCAACATATTTCACTCTTATCATTTTGGCAAGGACAAGTGCAATCAACTTCCACATCTTGCACTAGTTCAAGGAGTCACAAACCCTCTTGTTGGCAAGACAAGGGACAAGGTAACCTAATGCTTTCATAGACATCATCTTGTGTGTGTGCATCACTCTATGTCTATGGATATCCTTGTTTGTTCCTTGTGGGACTAACCCGTGTAGGTATTGAAAGTGAAACTCACTCCAAAGGATTGCTCCAAATGATCTACATCAACATTGAGCATCCACATATTCAACACCTACATGAAGTCATCATCGACAAAACACAAGGTTAGTTCATCCCAGTTAGGGGGAATCTCACATCTAGGGGGAGCTTTACTCTAAGAATTGAGCTAAAGCAACTCTAACGGTGTGAGCACAACAATGCTTTATGTAAAAGTGGTAACCCCACTTGTGCTTAAACTATGAGTATGACCTATGATCAAATGTTCTCATTTGACTCCTAAGTCAATATACTCATATATAGATGACCTAGTCATCGCCAATTGCTTGATAGATGCTAGAATTGGTTGTGCATGCTTTGCCACATATTTCATTTGCCATTTAATTGTGTGAGCATGCTGGTTGCATAATTTACTCATTCGAGGACATCCACTTGTAGATTTAATTGTTTGGCTTCTTTTTCTTTTGCCAAGTGGATGGACAAGAATGCCTAAGAACCTTCTCTAGCTATCTATGCTCTTCTTGTCTCAAACTCTATTCATGCTACATCACAAAGTTTGATCAAGTCAGATTCGAACCACTCTGTGTGAGGAGCACTCGGAGTCTCCGATTCGTCGTAGACTTAAACTTCCAAAACCTCTTTGTACATTTCGGTCTGACTGATTCAACCATTTCGGTCATACCGAGGTCACTAAGTTGATCTAGGTTTTCAATCTCGGTGCAACCGATTTGAAATTTTCCATCACACCAAGTTGCAGTAACTGCTTGCAGGAATGCATCTCGGTGCCACCGAGTTGTTCCACTCGGTCACACCGATAGGGTCAGGCTATATATACCCACGGGCCAAAATTTGGAAACTTTTCCGAAACCCTTCGCCCGCGCATAGTCTTCTCTGCCTCCTCGGGTCTTCGGATCGTCCTCCTCGTCGCCAGCGACCTCCCGCCACTGGTCTCCGCCGTCGTCAACGGGATTCTGCTCCGCCGTTGTCGCCGTAGCAAATCCATCGCCGAACTAGGGTATGGATTTGAACTTTGTGCTATTCCTAACTCCGATTCCTAGCACATTGCATTGCCATGAATCTTGCCATGTTTGCAATAACTCTATCCAGCGAAATCACTCCGTAGATTAGTTTTGGATTCAAAATTTAGGGTTAGGTTTCCGCTGAACTCATCTCGGACCGACCGAGTTGTAGAAATCGGTCTCACCGATTTGGCCCAGGCCATTGCTGTAACGCCCCGGATTCAATGCGCCAGGTGTCTTCCAGTTATTCGTCGTCGTTGCCATGTTATTTTCTTGCGTGTTGCATTTTGCCATATCATCATCTGCATTTCATCTGCATGTTTTTCAAAACTTGCATCCATTCGGGTTCCCCCGGTTTTTTCCATTATCCGTTCGGAGTCCAGACCTCTCTCGCGCGCCCGTTGCCCCTCTCCGACCTTGTTTCGTGAGCAGGTTAAAAACTTTCTCGGAATGGACCGAGATTTGCCGAGTGGCCTTGGTATAGCACTGTTAGACCGCCCGTCAAATTTCGTTCCATTTGGAGGTCGTCTGATGCCCCAACGGTTAACCGCGTAGCCCGAAACCCCTCTCTCTTTGCAGCCCAGCCCCTCTTCACCACAGACCATGAGCCCATCCAAACCCCCTCCATGCTCTCGGTCGTTCGATCACGATCGTGTGGGCAAAAACCGCTCCCCATTTGGACTCTCCTAGCTCCCTCTGCCTATATATTTGCACCTCCCCCGAATTTTCGCGAATGAACCCTAGCCTTTCCCCTTCCTCCCGCAGCCGGACGCGTCCGCCCGCGCCGGACACGTCCGTGCCGGCCGCCACAGCCTCTCCCGAGCCGCCACCTATCCCCGTCGCGCCTCCCACCGCCGCGGCCCGCGGGGCCCGAAGCGGGCCCGTGCGAGCCCGCGCGCCGCCGACTGGGCCGCTTGCCCGCGCCCTCCGCCGCCCGACCGTCCGCCGCCGTGCCGCCCTTCGCCGGCGATCGCGCCGTCCCCGGCGACCACACCTCACCGAACTTCGCCAGCCCCGCCGCCGTGAGTCCACCCGGCCCCGTCGCCCGAGCTCCGTCCGTGCCCCGCCCGCGTTCCTCCTCATCGGCGCCGCCCCGACGCCGCCTGGATCCGGCACCGCCGCCTCGTCTCCGTCCCTCCCTCGTCCTCTCCGGCGCCATCTCCGGTGAGCCGCCGCCTGCCTCGGTTCATGCGCCCGAACCCTAGATCTGGGATTTTGGAGGTGAAAATCCCACCATGTCCTTTTTCTGTCATGTTATGTTGCCTACTTTGACCAGTCATATATTCATGCTCGTTGATCCAATTTGTGCATATTATATATCAAAATGTTTATCTTGATATTCTCTTCATTTTGTTCCATTGAGCCATGCCTGTTTGAGATCATCTTGATGCCCGAATAATCGTTGCAAGAGTGATACATGTCATGCTCTATCCATCCATGCCCCTGGTTGCATTTATAGCCTGTTGTATCTTGTTGTAATCTTGCTCACAATTTGCTAAATAATGTTGCTGTCAGCCTGTTAACATTAAGTTCAGTTTTGCTATGAGCTTAACTAGTGATCCATGTACCCTATGAACTTGAGCTTGCCACGCTTAGCTTCATAATTATGTCATCGTACTGCTGGTCACCTTGTCATGCCATGTATTGCTCTGTGGTGAGGTGTACAAGCTCACCAACATGGCTACTTATTGTTGTTCCTGCCATGTCTGAATCTGTCATATCATTTGCCATGTTTGCATGGATCCTACCATCTTTTCTGTTGATCTTTGGAATAAGTTCAGTAAGGGAGTTTTGTTCTTTGTCTTTGGTATTAGCATGGCATGCCTTTGTTTGCCATGATAGCTTCCTGTAACATGTTGTTTGATAGCTCTAAACATTGCAACCTGATGTTATTTCTGTTAAGTCTGAAACTGTTATTATTTGCAATCTTGTCATGTCCTTTTGAGCATGTTATATTGTTTTCTGGAGAAAGCTCAGTGTTCATGTTTTGTCATGCTTTACATGTACTTCATGCCCATGCATTTTGTTATTATGTTGAGATGCTGTAGCATATTGTTTTGATGCTTGCTAGATGCCTAGTTGCTGTTTTGGATAGCTTGTCCTTTAAACTTGTTTCATGTGTACGTGTTGAACCGTTGTTCCGTTTTGAGTGTGCTCTATATTTAACTTGCTTAGAATTGCATGTAGTTTCATATTATCATGTTGCATCCTTGTTTTGGGTGTGTTTGCTTGATGTTTGTATGCATTTAGCATCAATGCCATGTTTAACTTGTTTTGGCTCATATCTTCTAGACCGTAGCTCTGAATTAAATGAACTTTATATGTAACCTGACTAGAATCTCGTGTAGATCATCTAGATGCATTTTAACTTGCTGTCTAACAACTTGAACATAAGGTTTATTCATTTCTGGACCAACTTCTAAATTTGCATAAGAGGACTTACCAGATTTGTTATATGTTGTTTCCGGCCTCATTTAACCTTGCTTTGATGTGTTGTTCTTGTATGCATCATATCTTGCCATGAGTAGCTTCATGTAGTCTTGTCTTGCATCATACTTGGTTGAGCATCATGTCATGTATATGTGTGGTGTGTTTACCATGTTGTGTGCTTCTTCTCAATAGTTCCCGTTTCGTTGCGATCGTGAGGATTCGTTCGCCTACGCTTGGTTCATCTTCGTGGCTTCATCTTCTTCATGGATTTGTTCTTCTTCCTCGCGGGATTTCAGGAAAGATGACCGTCACCTTGGATCTCACTACTATCATTGCTATGCTAGTTGCTTCATTCTATTGCTATGCTAGTTGCTTCATTCTATGGCTCGCCCTTCCTTGGTTGAACTTTGATTGAACTTGCTTTTGGTGTTCTTTGCTGGTTCTGTTCCATTGCCTTCTGCCTCTGTTTTCTGTCTTCAGCTCTTTGTCTGAGTTGCTCTCTCTCGCAAGCCTCGCGAGGGGGCTGTATGGGTGCCCTCGGGTGCCCTCGTGAGCCCTTTTTCTTCTGATTTTCGCGAGGCACTCTCGTTCAAATTCACAGTGAGAGCACCCCTCTTAGTCCGTGCCCCTCGGGTACCGCGACACGAAGCGCCGTGCCACGGCCGGCAGCCCTTGCGACCAGGGTTCGGAAAGTAATAGTCTCTCAACGATTTTTTTGCAGCTCCTAAGGCGCCCGGCAAGGCCTGAAGCGGGCACCTCATGAGGCGGAAACTACTTGAAACGCGCCAAGCTAAGTTGTTCCTACATGCTGATGTACAACAACGACGCCATAATACAACACAGGAACAATAAATGCAGCATGTTAACTAGGAAATCATAGTTTGTTGCATGCACCCATGGTTCTCCATACTTGTCTCTCTCAATGCAGGAAGGAAGGAAAACAAAACAAAAGCAGCACGCGCCTTGCAACAGTTCGCGAGGAGGGATCCACGGTGACCTCCTGAGCTCAGCCAGACCCCACCTCGCGCTTCACCCAAGCACGACAACGGGACGACCTTCTGCCGCCCTCGAGGCGGGCATGACGGCGTGGCGGTTGATCATATCCGCAGCTGGAGGAGCTATCACCGGAGGAAGAGCCGCCATAGCTTGACGAGCCGCGGTCACCGCAGGGAGCAAGTTCGCCTTCACCCTCATCACGACCGTCACCAAGATCGAGTACCTCATCGCCGTTGTTGTCTTCAGGGCAACACCCAATGCGGCGGCCATCTTCTCCGAACACCCTCATGTAGAGGGGCGCGTTGCCATCGTACATGAAGTGGAGGATGCACCGCCTGCCCAGACTGTGCGCGTGGGCAAATGTCTGCCAGCGTCGGGCCAAGGCTGCGTTGCTGGTGATGGAGACCTCCACCGCGACCCAGGAGGCCCTACTGCACCAATCGTCCGCTTGCAACCAGAGCCCGCCTGGGCCAGCGGCCGGCAGCTCGCCGACGAAGGAGCATGGGAGCTGAAGCTAGTTGCCGGCCGGGTTTTCTGACCACACAACAAATTTCGGCAGCACCTCCACCGAGTGGAAGTGCGGCCGGGGAGGCCGTGTGGCCACAACATGCCTTCCTCCACCAACCGGGCTGCCTCAACATGGGCGGCCCCCACCATGTGAAGGGCCACCGCCGCGGCCGCGGGGAGCCACGGCGGGGGTCACGGAGTGCTTGCGAGGGCGACCGCATCCACGCTTGGGCGAAGGAGAGCCAGGCCCTTCCTGGCGAGCCTTCCCCTTCTCCGTGGCCGAAAACCTCTTCGCAGGCACCATGGGGGACGCTACAAGCAACATAGCAAGGGAGGAGAAGCGAGCGGAATGGGAAGAGATGGGCGACAGGGGCTCTCACCTCTACTCATTTATAGCCCAAGGGAGGCCAACCATCGACCTCCACGGTTGTAGGTAATGATAACCCTTTTTGCATGCAGCAGGGACTCGTCAAGTCGGGCGGTTGCCGAGGCAGCATGGGGAAGCAGAGACGCCCACGTCCAATTAGTCGCCACGCGTCGATCAAGGCCGCAGGCTGTTGGGGCCTGCGGCACTCCGCACTTGCCCTATGGCTTCCCGCTAAGCCAAGTCCAAGCGTGCCTTGGGCCCAGGGGCTACTGTCGGAGTTCTGGGAACGGGGGTCCCCAGACTTGCCTGCCTGCGGGCCACGGCGTGGCTCCACCAGTGGCCCAGTACGACCCGTCTTCGTCAACCAACACTCAAGACCCTCGCGAGGAGCCAAGCCTCGCGAGGCGGACGATACAAGGCCTCCTCAGGAGCGGCCTCACCAGGAAAGCTCGCGAAGGGGCGGAGAGATCAAGGCAAGGGGTACCTCGTGAGGTTCCCGTGACGCAAGCCATGACGACCAAGGCCAGGAGGGCACCAGCGCATGCAGTGTCCTCGTTTCCCCTTTCGTGCTAAGGGGGAAAGCACAGTCGCAGAGTACCGAGGCATCAGGCAAAGGTTGCCATATCGGTGCAATAAGATTAAGACCATCAGGACGGCAGGATGGAGGTCATCGTGGAGCCCAAGACAACGTCACCACCAGCATCTTTGATTGGCGAAGACCGCCTTTAGTCAGGATAGCTTGTACTAGCTGTCCCCTTTCAAATTGGCCGTTGTTGGATCCCTTCCCGCTCAATATTTGGGGAGAGGACCAGGGCCTCTATAAATAGGACTAACCACCACAGTAGAAAGGGGACCGAAACCAGAACAAGGAGAACACCGCACTAGCTCAAGAAATCCTCACCTCCTGAGGCTTGTTCATTCTTTGTACTAGTTCATCCATAGCCCCTCGAGGCAATCCACCACTACACTGGAGTAGGGTATTACACCACAGCGGTGGCCCGAACCAGTATAAATCTTGTGTCTCTTGTGTTGTGAGTTCATCGAGCTAAGCTTAGAGATCACGACGAGGCTGAGGGCGAGATTCCGTAGGGGGAAACCTTTGTGCGCACCCCAGTGTTCGAACCTCAAGGGTTTTGCCGGAACCCTAAATCCGACAGAACTTGGTAAGGAATAATTTATATAGTGTGCTGAAATTTACTATCACTTGTTACTATGGAACATAATCCTTTGAGGGGCTTGTTCGGTGTATCTTCACCCCGACCAGTAGAGCAAAGAGTTGCTCCTCAACCTACTAAACCTACTGAAAATGTTTACTTTGAAATTCCTTTAGGTATGATAGAGAAACTGCTAGCTAATCCCTTTACAGGAGATGGAACATTGCATCCCGATTTACACCTAATCTATGTGGATGAAGTTTGTGGATTATTTAGGCTTGCAGGTATGCCCGATGATGTTGTCAAGAAGGTCTTCCCTTTATCTTTGAAGGGAGAGGCATTGACGTGGTATAGGCTATGCGATGATATGGGATCATGGAACTACAACCGATTGAAATTGGAATCTCACCAGAAGTTTTATCCTATGCATCTTGTTCATCGTGATCTTGATTATATATATAGTTTTTGGCCTCACGAAGGAGAAAGCATCGCTCAAGCTTGGGGAGGCTTAAGTCAATGTTATATTCATGCCCCAATCACGAGCTCTCAAGAGAAATGATTATTCAAAAATTTTATGCTCGGCTTTCTCTCAACAATCGCTCCATGCTCAATAATTCTTGTACTGATTCTTTTATGATGAAGACTATTGAATTCAGATGGGATTTATTGGAAAGAATTAAATGCAACTCTGAAGATTGGGATCTCGACGAAGGTAAGGAGTCAGGTATGACACCTAAGTTTGATTGTGTCAAATCTTTTATGGATACTGATGTTTTTCGTGAATTTAGCACTAAATATGGACTTGACTCTGAGATAGTAGCTTCTTTCTGTGAATCATTTGCTACTCATGTTGACCTCCCTAAGGAGAAGTGGTTTAAATATAATCCTCCCACTAAAGTAAAATTAGTTGCACCTATTACAATTGAAGAAAATACTATCACTTATAATGATCCTGTTGTTCCTACTACCTATATTGAGAAACAACCTTTCCTTGCTAGGATAAAGGATCATGCTAAAGCTTCAACTGTTGTTCGTAAGAGTAATACTAGAACACCTACACCACCTGAGAAAATTAAAGTTGATCCTAGTATTGCTATGGTTAAAGATCTCTTGGCTGATAATATTGATGGGCATGTTATTTACTTCTGTGATGAAGCTGCTAGAATTGCTAGACCAGATACTAAGAATAAACATAGACCTGTTGTAGGCATGCCTGTTATTTCTGTTAAAATAGGAGATCATTGTTATCATGGCTTATGTGATATGGGTGCTATTGCTAGTGCAATACCCCATTACTTATACAAAGAAATTATGCATGATATTGCACCTGTTGAGATAGAAGAAATTGATGTTACAATTAAGCTTGCCAATAGAGGTACTATTTCACCAATTGGGTTTGTTAGAGATGTTGAAGTCTTGTGTGGGAAAGTTAACACTACTAGGAAAAGGGCTATAGATAGGACTGATTCTAATGGCGCACCAGGCAAGCAGTGCGCCACTACTAAATACTAATGGCGCACCGGTTGCTCGTGCGCCATTAGTGTGGAAGATACTAATGGCGCACCGTGCTCACAGTGCGCCACTACTATTGATTTTTTTCCCATTTTTCCATACAAACTAATGGCGCATGGACGTCAAAGTGCGCCATTACTAGTTGGAACTAGTAATGGCGCACGACCAATACAGTGCGCCATTAGTATATTTTTTATTACTTTTTTGCAAACCTACTAATGGCGCACTATGCCAAAGTGCGCCATTACTAGTTTAAACTAGTAATGGCGCACTTTACCACAGTGCACCATTAGTGTACATATGTTTTTTTACTTTTCTGCAAAAAGTACTAATGGCGCACCAGCTGCCGGTGCGCCATTAGTAAACAGGGTTTCTAATGGCGCATTTTGTGGTGGTGCGCCATTAGTAACCTGGGACGAACAAGATATTTTGGACAGCCCACCTACCCACTCACTTTCCCCACTTCATTCTCTCCACCTCCTCCTCCAAGCTTGTCTCGGCTGCCTCCTCCTCCTCACCTCATTTCCACCATAGATTCATCAAAATTAAGTGGTGAAATCACCTTTTTTTGATAGGTAAGTAAGGGGAAAGCTATCTTCATGATGTAGATCTACCTTTTTTCTCCCTAGCTCGCTCCAACAATGTGCACATGCACTTTTTGTGGCCTAGCTAGATCTATGTATGTTTGTGGTGTTGCTTGTGTTTGTGGTGTTGCATATATGTTTGTGTTTGCCAATATTTTGCCGGAATGTTGATTCATTTCCGTTTCGGCGAGAATTTTGGCACTATGCATTCTTTTTGGTCCTTATTTTAGGGAAGGTCATGCCGAATTTTTTCTTGGTTCTAAAATATCGTTTTGCTCTACCCCGCAGGCGACCATGGTCCGCACGATGACCGAAGGCATCGTGAATAGGTTTTTGAGCTCCACGAAGGCTGAGATGCTTCAAAAGAACGAGACGGAGATAAGATGTCCGTGTCGAAGATGCAAGCTGAAGAGCCTTATTGCGGACCCGGATTCCAGGCAGGTGCGGGACCACCTGACCTTGCGTGGTTTCATGGATGGCTATCGGTGGCAAGGTGATGAAGATGACTATGAAGTCGTCCATGGGGGCCGGGCAAGAAATGAGGAAGGGCAACAAGACAACCACCGCAGCGAGGGCGGGGGAGAAGACGAAGAATCTCCAGGACATGATCACGACGGTGATGATGTACACAATTATCATGTAGAAGATGTCGTACATGATGATGAGGAAGATCAAGACGAAGGGCATGATCATGAAGATGAAGATGCCGGAGCAGACGACGATGGAGGCTGGGTGCAGGACCCTCATATTCAAGAGCTGCTTCACAAGCAGACAGATAATGCAAGAGCTGCCGCCCGAGAGAAAGCCAAGCTGGATCAACTGGAGATAGACACGGTTACTCCATTGTATGAAGGATGCATGCCCGAGGATACCCGCCTGAAAGTAACGCTCATGGCTCTGGAGATGAAGGTAAAACACAAAATGACCGACACATGCTTCAACGAGAACATGTCATTCTGGCACGAACGTCTTCCCAAGGGGAACAAGTGCCCGACCATTTTCGAGGAGGCGAAGAAAATCATGTGTCCTTTGGATTTACCGCACGTGAAATACCATGTGTGCATGAACAATTGCATCATTTATCGGGATGAGCACGCGGAGTCTACCATATGTCCAGTGTGCGGCGTCACTCGATACAAGAAGAGGAAGAAAGCTCCTCGAAAATCGGTGTGGTACTTTCCGATCACTCCTCGTCTGCAGCGGTATTTCGCGGACCCTAAGGTAGCAAAGCTCCTGCGTTGGCACGCGGATAGGGAGGAGAAGAAGCGGGAAGATGACGGAAATGATCCGGAGATAAATAAAAAAGACAAGATGTTGAGTCACCCTAAGGATGCGAGCCAGTGGCAAGCGTTGAACTTCGAATACCCAGAATTTGGGAAGGATCCAAGGAACATCGTGCTGGGTGCGAGCACCGATGGAGTCAATCCGTTTGGCAGCCAGAGAAGCACACATAGCACCTGGCCTGTGTTTGTGTGGATGTACAACCTTCCCCCCTCGTTGTGCATGAAGAGGAAGTACATTCACATGAGTATGCTAATTGAAGGGCCGAAACAACCAGGGAACAACATCAATCTGTATTTGGGGCTGCTGAAGGAGGAGCTAGACACGCTGTGGAAAATGCCAGCCAATACGCGGGACGCCGCAGAGAAAGAATATTTCCCTATGAGAGCCGCACTGCTCACGACGGTGCATGACTATCTTGGTTACGGATATCTCGCGGGGCAGGTAGTCCACGGATTTTCTAGATGCGTAAGGTGCATGGATGACACAACGTATCGCCAGCTAGATAGAGATCCTGGGTCTTCGAAAACCGTGTTCATGGGACATCGAAGGTGGCTTCGCGACGATGACCCGTGGAGGAAACGCAAGGATCTGTTCGATGGTGAAACCAAACCCCGAAAACGCCCGTGTACGAGGAGCGGCGAGGAAATAGACGAGCTGTTGAAAAATTGGAAAGACTGCCCACTGCCAGGAAAGAAGCAAAAGGCACCAGAGCCGGGAAAGAAGCGAAAGGCGCCACAGCCGCTGCTGAAGGTATGGAAAACGAGGTCTGTTTTCTGGGACTTGCCATACTGGAAGATCCACCGTGTGCCTCACAGCCTTGATGTCATGCATATCACGAAGAACGTGTGCGAGAGTCTGCTTGGTACCCTGCTCAACATGCCAGAGAGGACCAAAGATGGGCCGAAAGCAAGGGCAGACTTGAAATCAATGGGCATCAGGCAGGAGCTTCACGCTAATGATGATGATGATGATGATGATGATGATGATGAGGCGAAGCAGGACACAAAAAGTCGTCGCAAAGGCAAAAATGCCAAGAAGACCGGAAATGACTACCCTCCCGCATGCTTCACTCTAAGTCAGGAGGAGATCGAGCAGTTTTTCACCTTCGTCCTAGGAGTAAAACTTCCTTATGGTTACGCGGGGAAGATAAGCAGATACCTAGACCCAGCGAAGCAGAAGTTTAGCGGGATGAAGTCTCACAACTGTCACGTGCTGATGACGCATATACTTCCAGTTGCAATCCTTGGGATCATGGACGCGCACGTCCGTGAAACGCTATTTGGCCTATGCAACTTTTTCGACGTCATCTCTCGGAAGTCGATTGGCGTGAGGCAACTCAGAAGGCTACAGGAAGAGATCGTGGTGATACTGTGCGAGCTTGAGATGTACTTCCCACCCGCATTCTTCGACGTTATGGTGCATCTGCTGGTCCATATCGTGGAGGATATCATCCAACTCGGGCCGACGTTCCTGCACAACATGATGCCGTTCGAAAGGATGAATGGTGTCATCAAAGGATACGTTCGGAACATGTCATGTCCAGAGGGAAGTATAGCCAGGGGCTTTCTAACCGAAGAGTGCATCTCCTACTGCACGAATTATCTAGGCATCGAGAACCCCGTTGGTCTGCCCGTCAATAGGCACCTCGGCAGGCTCGCTGGATGGGGTCACCGTGAGGGTCGCTGCGAAATGCATGTCGACTTCGAGGGTCGACTCCCTGACTTTGAAAGAGCAAACCTAGTCGCGCTACAACACATAGACATGGTCGATCCTTGGGTGGTAGAGCACAAAACCTTTATTGAGAAGACGTACAATGACCGAGGCCAACAGAGAACGGACGGAGATATACTCAAAGAGCACAACTCATGTTTCACGCGTTGGTTCAAGCAGAAGCTTCTGTTGTACCCTTTACACGAGGATTCTTCCGCGGAAGAACAACTCATATTCGCCTTGTCACAGGGTGCCGAGCACAACCTGATGACCTATGAGGCGTACGATATCAACGACTACACATTCTACACCGAGGACAAGGACATGAAGAGCGATGGTTATCAGAACTCCGGGGTAACGATGGAATCCTACACCGGTAAGGACAAGGACAGATACTACGGAAGGATCGAGGAGATATGGGAGCTGAGCTACGCTGGAGAGAAGGTGCCGATGTTCCGTGTCAGATGGGCCAAGAGCGTCCTAAAAGAAGACCGATATTTCACCACCATGGTTATACCCGAAGCCAAATCCAAGACCGCGGGTGCAAACGTCACCGCGAAAAATGAGCCATGGGTAGTGGCTTCCCAAGTGGACCAATGCTTCCTCATTACCGACCCGCCAAAGCCCAGTCGTGTTGTCGCGAGGAGAGGCAAAAGGAAGATCATCGGAATGGATGGAGTAGCCAATGAGGAAGACTTCGACAAGTACGTCGACCCGAAGATCGAACATGACGACGACGATGAAGTAGCAGCACACACCACAAGAACAAGCAGGACCACCCTACCTAAAGGACGTCCGTTCCACAGAAGAACTCCATTTGCGAAAAAGAAGGGCAAGAAGATTGTGAACAGATAGCTAGCTAAGATCGATTGTATTTAAATCATAGTCTTCATTTCTCGATTGTATTTCATGGGCACTTTTTGATATCATGTATATTTTTAAATTTCATGGACACTTTTTGAAATCATGAGGACACTTAAATTGCATGGGCACTTTTCAAATTACTGTTATGATTTAAACAAGTTTGAACATATTTAAACACAAATAAATATAAAAACAGCATTTAAAATGCATTAAAAAATATTGGGGAGCCTGGGAATCGAACCCAGGACCTCCTGGTGTGTGTGCTGCGTGCTGACCAGTCGGGCTAGTAGGTGGGTTCTGTTGTAGATAGGGCTAGTGGGCTAGATTAAAACAAAATTCTAATGGCGCACCGTGGGGTGGTGCGCCATTAGAATAGTCGTACTTCTGGCGCACGAGGGGGTGGTGCGCCATTAGAAAGCTTCCCCCCACACTAAATCCCCAATCTCTCCAATCTCTCCCCTGCCTCATCGATCTCACCCACTGCCCCCCGTGTTCGCCGTCCCCCTCGCTGCCCCCTCGCCTCCTTCGCCGTCCCCGAGCCCAGCGCCGCCTCCCTCGCCGCCTCCCTCGCCGTCCCCGAGCCGAGCGCCGCCTCCCTCGACGTCCTCCCGCCCAAGCGCCCCCTCCCCCCGCGGCCCCACCTGCGCCCTCGACGTGCTCGCCGTCCAACATCGGGCGACCTGCCCAGGAGGACCGCCACCGTCTTCCTCTTCGACTACGAGGACCCGGACGAGCTCGGACGCCCAGGAGGACCGCCACCGCTCGACGCCCTCGACCGTGCGGCCAGCCCAGGAGAGCGCCACCGCTCGACGCCGAATTCGCGCCGCCTCGACTAGCTCTGGCTGCCCCGAGTCGCCCTCGACCTCCCAAGTGAGCACCCGAGCCGCTTTCCCCTCTTCCCCGTCTTTATTTCCTTCTGATGTGTTCTAGGGTTGGGGGTTGGAGAAATTTGGACAAGGAAAGGGGGTTGGAGAATTAAGTAGCTAGGGTTTTCCAAATGTTCAAATCTCTGAGCTTGCATTTAGATGCATTTTAGAGGATACTTGGTCCATATTCATTTGGTCCATATTCATTTGCAGTGAACATACATTTTCACTGTTCTTATAATATTTGCTTGATGTCAGATTATGCTATGAGGATATTAGTCTAAGCCCAGTCTTGGATGCATTGTTTTATCCTGCGGTGGTTAAACCGGTTCTGAAAATTATCTAGTTTGACCTGTACTTGTCCAGCTATCATAATCTATTCTTTGACCATGGCAGTAGCTGGCATTTTGTTATGATAATTTCAGTATATATCTTACTATCCTTTGCTGATCTCATTGTATTTTCAATGCACAGGCAACTCTGAGACGAAGTCTCCTCCAGGTAATATATGTCTCATGCTTTCTAAAGAGTACTAGTATATTGACTAAACTATCCACTTGCTATGCTTAGCTGTTCTGTTGTCTGAATCATGACACTTTGCCAGCTGAAACTTGCCTATCACACTGTCGCTGTATTGCTCAACTAAAAACACAAATATTTGTAGTTTTTGTCTGTCATAATGCAACTAAGCATACTAGTCTCAACTAAGCATACTAGTTTTTTGTAGTGAGACAGTAAGATAGTGAGATAGTAAGAAGGAAACTTCCTAGATTATGTAGAAAGAAAATACTTGGTTTGACAGCTCATGTGGGTTTACAGCTCATGTGGGTTTTAACATCATGTGGGTTGGTGAATGTGGATGATTTTTTATCCTGTGAACTTGAATGTTGCAATGCTGTTTTCTTCAGAGGCTACTGTCAAAAACTTGAGCTACTATCTTGCAAAGATGATGATCATCTTGCTAGTTTGCTGGGTTTTGTCTCCGACCATCGTGTCGTGATGAATTTGCAGGTACCCCGAGAGGCCCTTGAGTTTGCCGGAATGTTGATTAACTTCCGTTTCGGCAAATTCGGGTACTCCATATGTCCTATTTTCAGCAAGGGTCATGCTGAAATTTTAGCATGACTTTGCTAAAAATAGGACATATGGGGTACTTGCGACTAATGCATGGACCGGGGTATCTTAGTACTTAGTTAAGTAGGATCAAATGCCCCACCATTCTTGCTGCATTAAACCATAGGTGGCAATAGAGCCAAGTGATTAGTGCCAAGTGATTAGGCCCAACCTAGGGTGCCTCGGCGTCGACAAACCCTAAATGATGAAAGCTTAGGCTTTTAGGGTGCCTCGGTGTCGACAAACCCTAAATGATGAGACCATGATCTTGTTCCTTGACAATAACCAACTTTTTGACCAAACTTTTTTCCTATTTAGAGCGAAAATGGCCCACAATGATGAGGCCGGTGGTTCGGGCGGCAAGCAATTCTGGGAGTTGTCCCAGGAGATGGAGGAACAACCTCACCGCTATGAGGACGCAGCGGAAGACACCGATCCTGATTACACAACCCCTAGTGGCATCGGGGATGACACCACTGATGGTGCCGCCGAGGATGCCACCACTAATGATGGCGGCGCACACACAGATGGCAGCCGACCGAAGAAGCAAAGGAAGGACCGGCGCCCGAATGCGCTCCGCACCCTCAAGGAGGAATTCACTCAAGTGGACTCCGATGGGAATCCAACGGAGCCCAAACATATAGTCAAGGGGTACTCGGTTCAGCTCGGGTGCATTCTCCGGAGCACCATCTCGATCAACACCGAGAACCTTAGGCATAAGGACCGAGGGAATTTGCGCAACCTCCTCTTCACGAAGCTGTACGAACGATACAAGTTCCCCACCGAATTTGAAAACACACGCCTCTCAGGGAATAAAGTGAACAGTGCCGCTGTCGGTGTCAAAACCGGCGGATCTCGGGTAGGGGGTCCCGAACTGTGCGTCTAGGCGGATGGTAACAGGAGACAAGGGACACAATGTTTTACCCAGGTTCGGGCCCTCTTGATGGAGGTAAAACCCTACGTCCTGCTTGATTGATATTGATATTGTGGATGTTTACAAGATCTACCACGAGATCAAGGAGGCTAAACCCTAGAAGCTAGCCTATGGTATGATTGTAATGGTTGTTGTTGTGTCCTACGGACTAGAGCCATCCGGTTTATATAGACACCGAAGAGGGCTAGGGTTACATAGAGTCAGTTACAATGGTAGGAGATCTACGTATCCGTATCGCCAAGCTTGCCTTCCACGCCAAGGAAAGTCCCATCCGGACACGGGACAAAGTCTTCAATCTTGTATCTTCATAGTCTTGGAGTCCGGTCGATGATGATAGTCCGGCCGATGATAGTTCGGCTGATGATGGTAGTCCGGCTATCCGGACACCCCCTAATCCAGGACTCCCTCAGTAGCCCCAGAACCAGGCTTCAATGACAATAAGTCCGGCGCGTATATTGCTTGGCATTACAAGGCGGGTTCCTCCTCCGAATGATAGAAGATTGTGAACATCAGGATAGTGTCCAGCTCTGCAAAATAAATTCCACATTCCACCGTAGAGAGAATAATATATACACAAGTTCAATCTGCTGATGTTTTTTGCGGCATGACGTCACGCCACTACCAAGCCATTACTTGAATCGTTTTTTACTCTACCACCTCAGCGCATTTAGCGAAGCGGTTTCCTTGGCGCGTCTTGTCGAAGCAGAGATCGTGTTCCCCCTTAATCCGGGATTCTCATCAATACGGACGTGGGTAACCCAACCGCGCCCGTCGCCACGCCCCCTCTATCGAAGGCGAGTCCCAAACGGTCACGGAGACGGCTCTTGGTATTCTCCCTCTTTATAACGGGACCAAGGCTCGTTTCTTTTCTTCAATCCTCCATCGAATCCTCTCCCCGCTCCAAGTTCCAACACCTAGAGCTCCAGATTCGAGCGCTTTGGACTTTCAACGATGTCTGGTTCCGACCTCCAGGGCCGGTGGATGCCCTCCTCCATCACGAAGGAGGACGTGCTAAAGCTGCGGGAGGCCAAGTACCTGGCTTATGAGATTTCGCATAGGTTGCCTGCCGAAGGGCAGGCCATCCCCACCCCCGAGCCTGGCGAGTATGTCATTTTTGTATCCCACCTCCGTCGGGGTTTAGGCTTCCTGATGGATCTTTTTGTGAGAGGGCTCATGTTTTACTATGGGTTGGAATTTCATGATTTGGCTCTGGAGTCCATCCTCCATATTTCCGCATTTATTATCGTCTGTGAAGCCTTCCTCCGCGTCACCCCTCACTTCGGCCTGTGGCTGAAGACCTTCAATGTGGCGCCGAAGATGATCGGGGGGCGTCAAGCGGAGTGCGGCGGGGCGGCCATAAGTAGGAGGGCCGATGCCCCGTGGCCCGCTGGCTCCTTCCAAGAGGAGCTCGGCCCTTTGGCAGCAAGAGTGGTTCTATATTACCGTTCCGAGTGGCCGCAGACAAAAGCCGCCGCCCTTATTCCGCTCGGGACCTCCACGACGGTTGATGTCGTGGATCAACCAAGGGCTCAACTGGGGGCCATCAAAGGACGTGCCCCTTCTGCAAGGCCGGATTCGAGATATCCAAACGAGGGAGGTTGATATGGTGGTGGTAATGTAGGTTATGCTGATTAGGCGTCTCCCGCCCTGCAAACGCCGCCCTCTCCGGCTGTGGGAGTTCAATCCGGAGGGCCCATGGATTCTTCAACACTTCATGGGTATGACACCCCTGGAGATGTACAAATTATTCTTCGGATCGCAAGAGGCGCGTCCAGAATTGACCGAGGATGCTGGCCTAAGTTGCAATCGCCTGGATACTCAAGTAAGTAGTTCCAAGTCCGGACATACCGTTTGTTTGCCTTTCGATGATTCGCCTTATGACCAACTTCCTTCTAAACAGGAGTGGATAGCGGAAGCAAAGTTGATATTGTGTCTGGCCCCCCTCCCGGAGACCGTGCCGGATTCCGTGCTAGTCCGGATGCTTGAGGTTGCGCCTCCAGAGGAAGGCGAAGGGGAAAGCAGGAAAGCTACTGCCTCACCTAAGGAGGCTCTTGAAAGAGGGGGGATCGAGAATCCCTCCCTCCAAGGGGAGAAGAGGACTGCCTCCGAGGACCCGGGGGCAAAAGCCCCTAAACGGGGGAAGAAATCTTCGCCAGAGGGTCCTGCGTCCGGGGAGGCCCCGGCCGCACAATCTCCCTTAAAGAATCAGCCCTCCAACGAGCCGTAAGTAGAAAGAAAGGAGTTTTATCATAAGGGACAGCCCTATTTGTGCTTCTGAGGATAACTAAAGTTTTAACCTTGTAGTTCGGATCTCCGTCCTTCGCAAATGAGCTCGTCTTCGGGGGACCTTCGTCCGGAGATGATGGAGAGCGAGATGCCTCCGTCCGGGGCACCGTCGGATAGGGCGAACGAGCCTGAAGTGTCGTCACGGAGGGAGCCCCCTGGTTTGGCAAAGCCGGATAGTTCGGCGCCAACTGGTGTACGGCTGAAGGATCTGCTTGAGAAGGCGTCTATCTCAGAAGATCACCACGCATTGATGAGCATGGTGATTGAAAGGATTTCGTCCGCCAAAGGCGGGTTGCATAATGCCGTCAGGAGTTTGCTGGCGGGGTTTGAGGTACGTAAAAATGACACACCTTTTAACAGTTTTGCATATAGAATGTGCCCTGTATAGATAGTAGCCCCTGAGACTCGGTAGGTTGTCGAAATCGACAGCGTGCCGAGGATCAAAATCGCAGGTTTAAATTCCCGCCATGCCAATGCAGGTGGCGGGTCGTCCGGGGGCCAGCCGGACTGATGGAGTTGCTGAACTAAAGCGGCAACTTGCTGTTGCGGATGCGGACATCACGCTGGTCAACAGGTGACTTGATGAGTCGCAAGGTAAGTGTTTCTGTGCGGTCACTTGGTAAGGGAGCCGAAGCCAGCTCCTTACAACATGTGTGTGAAATGCAGATAGTGCCGCTGCTATGGAGAGCCTTCGGGCCGAACTTGCTCAAGCCAAGGAGCAGGCCAAAAGGAGTAATGCGGCGGCCTTGAGGGCGGCCGAGGAGTTAGAGGCCGAAAGGGTCGCACACTGCCGGAGCAGGGAAGAGATGGCCGAAATGGCCTTGAAGTTAAAAGATGCTACCGACCGCAATGAGGCTCTTGGGAAGGAGCGCCTAGCGGGGGAAGAGGACCTGGGGAAGGCCACCGCCGAAGCCAAGGATGCCCGCTCTGCAATGCGGGCTATAAAGGAAGAGCTGCGCCAGGCCGGAGATATTGTAGCTGGCAAGCCTTTTCTGCTGCGCCGAAGGTTTACGGATCCAAAGTATGCTCAGCTGGGCCAACTGTGTGGTCCAGAGGACCCTTATATGGACTTAGCAGCGAGTGCGGCAGATGCCGTTGTGCATTTTCGAAGCCAGAAGGATCACAAGACGGAAGAGCTGTTTTGGTCTCAATTCCATAGTCCGGAGTGTTCACTTCCGCTGACCGACCGTTTGGCCAAGTGGGCTGAGCTAAATAGGTTATCCGGGCTTGCTATGACGGATATAGTGACCCATGTCTGGCCGGATAGGCCCGAGCCGAAGAGTTACTTTGGCTTATTGCAGCAATTTCTTGGGGCAGTGCCGCATATCAAGGCGATGAAGTGGTCGGCCTGCATAGAGGGTGCGCGGATGGCACTCGCCCGTGTGAAGACACATTGGACAGAGATGGATGCCACCGCTGTTGTGACCCCGGGTTCGGACGATAACCGGTTACCCGCCAAGCACTATTTTGGCGAAGTGCTGCGTGGTGCTCGTGTAATAGAGTCGCAGTGCTCAAAAAATGTTACGTTCGAATGAACGTTTTTATGATGTAAAACAATATTTATGATGTAAGCACCTTTTATACTTGTGGGTTCAAGTAATAGAATATCTCCTATGCGGCCGTTCATGTATACGTGTGTATAACCTGAAAGATGGCAGTCGTCGGCTTCAGCCCCCGCGCACAAGGTGCGGGGGTGTTCGCAAAAAAATAGCACGTTTTCACACTTAATCCGACGTCTCGGTCCTGTAAAGGAGGTGGTAGCGTAGCAAACGAGGCAACCGAACTATAATGCTTTATCACTTTCACTTAGCCATGGAGTTCGAGGGTGGGGCTACGACATAGCCACTGGGGGCACCGCGCTCTCCGAATTTGGGGCGCGTATGTGCCTGACCGGGAAACGGCCCTTCGTCAAAGCGGAGGAATTCTAAACATTCCCATGGTCGATCGAGTGGTTGACCAGTCTCTCGCTGTATCATGACAATCAGTTTTCGGCTTTCTCTACTGAGGTGCTCGCCCAGCCGAACTGGGGCACAATCACAGTAGTTCTCTTGGTGCCGCGTTAGCCGATGATACGGAACGTAAGGCAGCAAAACACAGGAGCCGGGCAAACCCAACATTTGACCAAAGACATGATTCGGAGCTGATGCATATAAGGCCTAACTCGAGACGCCGAACACTCCCGAAGGTGTTCGGTCTTTACAATAGTGGGCAAAACAATGCCCTAAGCCCCTTGTGTCTAGGTACGGGCAAGTTCTTCTGGCGCGGCCGATGCCAAAACGCCAGTCTCCACTCTGGTTATAATGAGAAACCAGGGGATTATAGCAACAAGAGACAGTAAGAAAGGTTTACATAGGGTCTTAGTCTGAAAAGAGTCCTTGCAACGGGTCCCTACTGCACGTCTCTTCTGTGTCTCCGTTGTGCCGTATCCTAGACGGGTGTGCACGCTGTTCATCTGTAAAAAGAGAGGAACTTAGTTTGAAAATAAATCATGCGAGAAAGTGCATAAAAATTGAAATATAGATTAATAAAGTTGGGCCTATGCTAGCTCATTATGGCTTATATGTACAAACCCTTGTGAAGGGGTGTGCGGCTAGGTAGCCCCTAGCTTATTTATTCCGGACTCGTCCAGCCGTGTCCGGGGTCTTAGGCGACCTTTTAATGAAATGATGCCACGTGGACCGGGAATTTTAAGCGTAAGAGACGCGTAATGTGGTATTGCATTGAAGCGGACGAAAGCTTCCCGTCCCAGTGATGCTTGATAGCTACTTTTAAATGGGGCGACATGAAAGGCTAGCTTTTCTCGTCGGAAGTTGTCAGGTGACCCGAACACAACTTCTAGTAATAATGAACCTGTGCACCTAGCGTAAGGGCCTGGCGCCACTCCTTTGAAGGAAGTGCGGCTATGCCGAATTGTAGTGGGGTCTATCCCAACTTGCGGATTGTGTCCGGATATAGCAGGTTTAAGTCACTGCCGCCGTCCATCAAAACCTGCGTGAATTGCAGTCTATCTATTATGGGATCCAATATCAGGGCAGTCTATCCTGCGTTCCGGATACTTCTGGACTAATCCAGATGGTCGAAAGTGATTGGTTTTGACATCCAATCTCGGTGTTCCGATGGGGTGGACCGTGCGACACTTGTCTTAGCGAGTGCCGTGTTGGTTTTCCGCACTATCACATGAAGCGAGTTTACTGTTTTGACTTCTTGTGGGAAAGTCTTTTGACTTTCGGTGCTCTGCCGGTGGGGTTCGTCATCGTCGTCGCTTGGCGCATCGAGCCCCTTGTGTCCGGCGTTGAGTCTGCCGGACTATTTAAAAACCCAACAATTTTGGTTGGTATGATTTGCAGGCCTTCCAGAGGTACTGTGGATTTGACATATCCGACCTAAAATTTTGTTTAAATTTGATAGCTCGTCGCTGTTGTCCTGAAGAGGCAGTGTTTTATTGTTTGGCCACGAGCTTTTGAATCCGGCGTTGACCGCCGTGCCCTTTGGGCTTTTTTCTTTATTCCAGTGCTGATCTTTCCTGCGCCGTGATTTTCCGTTTCCATCTCTGATCTCGGATGTACTCGGGTCGCTGGTGCTGCATCTTGCTAGCCAGCTGTCTTCTCCTACGCAAAAGCGCGTCATGAGGCTTGTTAGCGCGGCCATTGTTCTTGGCTTCTCTTGGCCGAGGTGTCTGGCGAGCCATTCATCTCGGACGTTGTGTTTAAAAGCTGCTAAGGCTTCCGCGTCCGGACAGTCGACTATTTGGTTCTTTTTGGTAAGGAACCTGTTCCAGAATTTGCGCGCTGACTCTTTGAGCTGTTGGGTTATATGACTCAGATCGTCTGCATCCGGAGGGCGGACATAAGTCCCTTGAAAATTTGCTCTAAACGCGTCCTCAAGCTCTTCCCAACTTCCAACAGTGTTTTCTAGGAGGCTTTTGAGCCAATGCCGAGCTGGCCCTTTGAGCTTGAGGGGTAGGTATTTTATGGTGTGGAGATCATCTCCTCTAGCCATGTGTATGTGTAGTATGTAATCTTCTATCCAGACTCCGGGGTCTGTTGTGCCGTCGTATGCCTCTATGTTTATGGGTTTGAACCCTGCTGGAAATTCATGATCCAGCACCTCATCGGTAAAGCATAGCGGGTGTGTGGCGCCCCTGTATTTGGGTGTGCCGCTGTCTTCGAACACTTGTCGTGTTGTGTTACTTCCTGGGGCCCTCTTTTTTGGCCCGTAGATGGACCTGGTTGGGCCGTCCGTTTTCCCAGGATCATAAGTCGGCTTGTGTGCGGCGCCGCTTGTCGCTTTTGGCCTGTCATCTGGCCGTCTATCCGGCCAGGCGGCCTCTTTATTTTTTGACTGTGAGGGCTCTATGGCTTCCTCGTCAAATTCTGGCAGCAGCTTGCGCTTCGGGTAGCTCTTTGTTTGATGGCCATTGCCATATTTGTCTGCGGTCTTGAGTACTTTGCTCCACTTGATTCTGAGTATGTCTTCCGCTGTTTTGAGCTTCCGTTTTCCTTCTTCAAACTTCTTGCAGTGGCGACGAGTCTTTTGTGAAGGTTCTTATGCTCCGGTGTTGTGTCTGGACTGTTGATTGCTCCATGAAGGGGTTGATTATCCGGTTCGTCCTGTTCGGATGGTTGCTTGGTTGTATGTTCGTCGTCCGCTGGTTTGCCCTGCTCTATCGCTGGGTCGTTAGGAATGCTGCTTTGATTGAGGCGGGACTTAGGGCGGCGTTTACGTTGCCGTTTTGTATCTTTATCGGCGGGATTATCCTCTGCCGCGTCCCGTTGTTCCTCGTTATAGCTTCCCTTTGGGGTGTCCACCATATATATGTCATGTGACGAGGTGGCCTTCCAGTGCCCTGTAGGCGCTGGTTCTTGATCGTCTCCAGCATCGTCGTCCATACCGTTGATGTCTTCGGAGTCGTAGTTTAGCACGTCAGTTAGATCGTCGACGGTGGCTACGAAGTGGGTGGTGGGTGGGCTCTGAATTTCTTCAGTGTCCGCGTCCCGACCATCCTGGCCGTAGTTCGGCCAGGGCTCTCCGGATAGTGAGAGATGCTTCAACGAATTTAAGATATCGCCGAAGGGTGAGTGCTGAAAGGTGTCCGCAGCGGTGAATTCCATGATCGGTGCCCAATCGGATTCGACTGGCAGGGGCGCAGGAGGTTCGGAGTCCGGCAGGGGGTCTGGCACCTCGGAGTCATGGGCTTTATGCGGGACAAGGTAAGTGTTCGGCTCCATCGCCGTAGAAGTTGCAGCTCCCGAGGCGGTGTCCAGCCATCCGTCCTCGATCCGTGCGATCGGCTCCGGACTATGGGTCGGAGCGGATTCGTGTGCGGCCTCCAAGGTGCTGTCCGGCGGCAGAGTTAGGTCGTGCCCGTCGTGGCAGCGCGGCACGCTTGGCTGTGGCTCAGATCCATCGAAGATCAAGTCCCCGCGGATATCGGCCGTGAAGTTTAGGCTTCCAAACCTGACCTGACGGCCAGGGGTGTAGCTTTCGATCTGCTCTAGATGGGCAAGTGAGTTGGCCCGCAGTACGAAGCCGCCGAATACGAAGATCTGTCCGGGGAGAAAAGTCTCACCCAGGACTGCGTCGTTGTCGATTGAGGAGGCCATCAAGCCTATCAGTGACGACACAGAGGAACTCTCAATGAAAGCACCAATGTCGGTGTCAAAACCGGCGGATCTCGGGTAGGGGGTCCCGAACTGTGCGTCTAGGCGGATGGTAACAGGAGACAAGGGACACAATGTTTTACCCAGGTTCGGGCCCTCTTGATGGAGGTAAAACCCTACGTCCTGCTTGATTGATATTGATATTGTGGATGTTTACAAGAGTAGATCTACCACGAGATCAAGGAGGCTAAACCCTAGAAGCTAGCCTATGGTATGATTGTAATGGTTGTTGTTGTGTCCTACGGACTAGAGCCATCCGATTTATATAGACATTGGAGAGGTCTAGGGTTACATAGAGTCGGTTACAATGGTAGGAGATCTACGTATCCGTATCGCCAAGCTTGCCTTCCACGCCAAGGAAAGTCCCATCCAGACACGGGACGAAGTCTTCAATCTTGTATCTTCATAGTCTTGGAGTCCGGTCGATGATGATAGTCCGGCCGACGATAGTTCGGTTGATGATGGTAGTCCGGCTATCCAGACACCCCCTAATCCAGGACTACCTCAGCCGCCCTCACGAAGATGAGCACGGCCCTGTCTACTTGGAGAAGCGTGACGAAGAGAATGATTGATAAAGGTGATAGTTATGAGAAGATCAAGGCAAAATATCCTTTGATGAGCGAAGATGACTACAAGGAGTTCAAGATAAAGTGCGAGAGCAGTGCAACCACCGAATCAAGTCAGTGGGGTAAAGAAATGCGGGAGTTGAACTTAGGGGAACACAAACTCGGTCCCAGCGGTTACAGAGTGGCGGAGCCTATATGGGACAAGGAGGACGCGGAGCGTGCCGAGCAAGGCCTACCGCCCCGCTTCGAGAAATACAGCAGTAACAAGCAGACCTGGAACTATGTCAGGGCCCGGTACAAGGAGGACCCGATAACAAAGGATCTTACCACGGATCCGAAGACCAGGGCGCTTGAGCTTGTTCTGGTAAGGAATACACCCCCGCGTAATTAGCTCCATATGGTTGCACTCTAACTAATCCCCAATATTTCTAAATGGTTCACATTCCTTTCGCAGGAAACTGAAAGCAGTAGCGCGGGGTCGTCTCAGAGCTCCCCTTTCGACAGCCCTTTAAATAGGGCGTTGAACATAATGAAAAACAAGGATAAGCTCACTAAGCCGACGTCAGCTGGCCGTGTGGCCGGCAAAGGCTTGTCCAGAAAATGGGGGTCATACTATACCGCTGGTGTGCGGAAGGAGAAAAAGGCCAGCTCGGAAAGCCAGACGTGCGAGGTTGAAGCACTCAAGGCACAAGTGGCACGGATTCCGGAGCTTGTCCAAGAGCAAGTGGAACAACAACTGGGAACGAAGCTCAACGCCATGGTGCCTACGTTGATTCATGGGCTGACGACGTGGATTGCGGGCGGCCAACAGGGGCCTCCCCCGGTTCCCAGCTTCACGTCCAGCAACTCGCACAATGCGCAGGCGGTGCCATTGGTGTCTCTGGCGGCGCCATTGGTGTCTCTGGCGGCGGCGGTATTCGTGTCTCCGGCGCCGGCACGGGCATTGGAGCTTAATGCACCCGGGTGTACGCCGGCCGGCACCTCGCCAGCAAGCTCCCCCTCCGTCAGTTGCATGCCCGCCATTGGCGGTGCCTCGACATTAGCCGAGCTCGACGGCATCACGGTAACTAAGCCTCTCGGCCGATGACTTCATCTCCTTGCCTTTGACTGGGCATCCCTGATGCCCTGTACATGTTTTCGTAGGGCACCGCCGATGTTCCTTGCACTCTTCTGCACTTCGTGGGCGCCGAGTTGGTCGATGTCGCCAAGGGCAGAACCGTTCAACCGGGCAACTGCATGTTCCACGGTAATCCGATGCCACCCACAGTGTATAGGGTTGAAGTGGTTCGGGTGCTGCCAGGCTGCGACGAGCTGTTACCTCAGGTTCGACCCGCTGGGGCCAACGAAGAAGATGAGATGACCCTCAGCGCCTGCGTAAACTGGCCGCTGCTTTGGCCAAAGAGCCAGATTCGTTTGGGGGCGGGGGACACCACCCCACAGACAAGACCGCCAGTCGTGCCGGCGCCAAGCCATGGTAAGAACGCCGCAACGCTACCGGACCTGCCGGACATCCCTATGGCACAGGATCCGGACAGCCCTATGGCACAGGATCCGGACGACGACGACAACGACGATGGTACATTTACCAAAGTCGATAAGTACTTTGCCGAACATGGGTACGCTGACGAGTTCTGCGGGCCTCTTTCTCAAGAACCCAACCAAGACGACCACAATCTAGCTGGTACGACAGAGAAATCCAATTGCAATAGGCGTTGTCTGCCATTCAGTTCTCAGGAGACGCCTCCATCTCCCGCCTTCACCGAGCCTCAGATAGCTGAGGTGCGAAATATTATCAGCCCCAACACACTCAAGAAAGCGGTATGTGAGCAGAAATCGGTCCCATTACAGGAGATCAAGAAGAAGGGACGAAAACGAAAGACTAACAAGGGCGCCGGTGCGAGCCAGCCGGCACCAAGTTTGATCCGTGCTCAGGACGGGCCACCTTCACCTAAGGATATCTCGAGGAGGGTGCATGTGGCGGGTAGGGCGATGCTACCGCCAAATATGTTGAATGCTGCAACCGGTGCTATGCGGAGTCTGCATGACAGTGTTCTTTCTTTGGAGAAGCGGCGTCTGAGAGAGAATGATGTGGCATACCCAGTTTTCGTGGCCAAGGTGCCAGAGGGCAAGGGCTTTGCGGATGGCGACATCGGGGGTACGATCGTCCTGCGGTTTGATGACATCTTTGCTATGTTTAACCTTCATCCGCTGCACTACACCTTCGTTCAGCTGTTTTCGCTGAGTATGGAGATGCGGATCATTAGAGACAAGACCCTGGACATCGTGATAGTCGACCCCTTCTACATGCGTGCCAAGCACTTGAACAACGCTGGGAACCGCCAAGTTGCGAGTTCACACCTCGAAGGCGTCATTCTGGCAAACCCAGAGAAGGATAACTTTCTTGTGGCTTACTTTCTTGAGTAAGTCATCCCTTAACCGCCCCGTAACATATGATTTCTTAGATTTTGATCGTTCTTTTTTTCTAACATTCCGTGTTCTGTGCAGTGACACACATTGCACACTCATCCTCTTAAGCCCGAAATATTCCATGGCCACGTATTTCGACCCGAACCGTAACTCCAAGATAGACTACACAAATGTCAGGAAAGTTCTTGATGATGTTCTCCCCGGCTACGCCAAATCTGGAGGCACCTTCAGCAGTTCGTAAGTACGGCAAGCACATGTTCTCACACAATACGAAGTTCTTCTGTGTCAAGCAGCCGCCTGGCGGTTAGAAGGATGCCTACTATGCCCTCCATCACATGCGGGCGATCGTAAGGGACCATCATCAACTTCTGCTACCAGATAATCTCAAAGATTGGGCCGCGAGCTTGTCGGCAGTCCAGGACTCGGACCTCAGACAAGAATTCTTTCGCATCCAGCCGGAGTTTGCGGACATCATCCATCAAGATGTCCTTCATGCCTCGGGGCAGTTCTTCGTCAGATATCAACCGTCTAGCAGTGAGATAGATGAAACGCTACAAATGCAGGGTGACAACGACCGCGATTTCATGACCATCACGACAGACGGCGGCTTCATCCACGCTCCTGTCCGATGAGTCGTGTCGAAAGTAGTGATGTGTAGTTCTGAAACATTGATTGGCTCATGTTGTAATTAAACTTTAATGAATTCGTATGTCTCTTTTGTTTGGACAGTCGTTCAACTTAGATGTAATCGATGCTATTTATTAGTAGGACCATGAATCGTGCTATTAATGTCTTGCTTTTCTCTTTTGATCCTTTTGTTGCATACTTACATATTGCTTATGTATTGTCTGTTGTTTGGCTTGTGCATAGAGATGCCGTCGTATGTCGTGTACAAGGGTAAGGTTCCCGGAGTCTACGACGACTGGGAGGAGTGTCGGAGACAGGTTCACTGTTTCAACGGTAACAGTTACAAAGGGTACACCACTAGGGCGGAGGCCGAATCTAGATATGCCCGCTATCTAGCGGGAGAGAGGAGGGAGCGTTGGAGGAACCGGATGAGGACCGGTTTGATCGCGATGATGCTCATCGTGATGACCACAACTCTCTTTTATGTGATGGTAGTTTAGATGATCGATATCGACTTGTAATGTGAAGACAAACTCGATACTCGCGGTCTTGAGAATTGTAATGTTTTATCTTTGTTCGGTCTTTTGAATTCGGAGACTAATATGATGAATTGTATTCGGAGACTAATCTTCTATTGTATTCGATGAATCTGATGTTGCTGTGTGTGCTGTCTATATTCTGTCCAATAATATATTTTGTAACCTGTGCAAAAATCAGAAAAGAAAAAAAAACCAAATATTCATACTAATGGCGCATCAAGGCAGAGTGCGCTATTAGTATGCCAAAGGACACTAATGGCGCATCGTGGCAGAGTGCGCCATTAGTGTGACAAAGCACATGGTTACATATGGCCCCCCGGGAGGCATACTAATGGCGCATGGTGTTACATACTAATGGCCCACTGGCAGGTGCGCCATTAGTAAAAAATTCTAATGGCGTGCTAGTAATGGCGCACCAGTAGTGCGCCATTAGTAGGCAAAACCGGTGCACCATTAGTAGGCCTTTTCCTAGTAGTGTAAATACCATGCTGATTTTCTCGTTCGCGGTTCCCCACAAGATAGCTTTTGTCCCATCATATTTGGTAGACCCTTCTTGAATACTGTTAATGCTAAGATAGACTGCGAAAAGGATGTTGTTACTATTGGTTTGGGGGATATGTCTCATGATATTAGTTTTGCTAAGTTTCGTAGACAACCCCATGATAAAGAATTGCCTAGTAAGGATGAAATTATTGGTCTTGCTTCTATTGCCGTGCCTCCTAATGATCCTTTAGAACAATATCTACTAGACCATGTAAATGATATGTTTATAAATTTAAGAAGGGAGATAGATGAAGTATTCTTTAAATAGGGACCTATTTTGAAACACAACTTGCATGTTGAAATTCTAGGGGATCCTCCACCACCCAAGGGTGATCCCGTGTTTGAGCTTAAACCACTACCTGATACTCTTAAATATGCTTATCTTGATGAGAAGAAGATATATCCTGTTATTATTAGTGCTAACCTTTAAGAGCAGGAAGAGGAGAGATTATTGAAAACTCTGAAGAAGCACCGTGCTGCTATTGGATATACTCTTGATGATCTTAAGGGCATTAGTCCCACTTTATGTCAACACAAAATAAAATTGGAGAAAGACACCAAACTAGTTATTGATCACCAACGACGGTTAAATCCTAAGATGAAGAAGTGGTAAGAAAGGAAATACTAAAGCTCCTGGAGGCAGGTATAATCTATCCCATTGCTGATAGTTAGTGGGTAAGTCCTGTCCATTGTGTCCCTAAGAAGGGAGGTACTACTGTCGTTCCTAATGATAAAGATGAATTGATCACGCAAAGAATTGTTACAGGTTATAGGATGGTAATTGATTTCCGCAAATTAAATAAATCTACTAAAAAGGATCATTACCCTCTGCCTTTTATTGATCAAATGCTAGAAAGATTATCTAAACATACGACTTTTTTGCTTTCTAGATGGTTACTCTGGTTTCTCTCAAATACCCGTGTCAGCAGAGGATCAAGAAAAGACTACTTTTACTTGCCCTTTTGGTACTTTTGCTTATAGACGTATGCCTTTTGGTTTATGTAATGCACCTGCTACCTTTCAATGATGCATGATGGTTATATTCTCCGACTTTTGTGAAAAGATTGTTGAGGTTTTCATGGATGATTTCTCTGTTTATGGATCTTCGTTTGATGATTGCTTGAGCAACCTTGATCGAGTTTTGTAGAGATGCGAAGATACTAGTCTTGTCTTGAATTGGGAGAAGTGCCACTTTATGGTTAATGAAGGTATTGTCTTGGGGCATAAAATTTCTGAAAGAGGTATTGAAGTTGATAAAGCCAAAGTTGATGCTATTGAAAAGATGTCGTGTCCTAAGGACATTAAAGGTATAAGAAGTCTCCTTGCTCATGCCGGTTTTTATAGGAGGTTCATTAAGGACTTCTTTGAAATTTCTAGGCCTCTGACTAATCTCTTACAAAAGCATATTACTTTTGTCTTCGATGATGATTGTTTAGAAGCATTGAAATACTTAAGAAAGCTTTGATTTCTGCACCTATCGTTCAGCCACCTGATTGGAATTTACCCTTTGAAATTATGTGTGATGCTAGTGATTATGCCATAGGTGCTGTTCTAGGACAAAGAGTTGATAAGAAATTGAATATTATTTAATATGCTAGTAAAACTCTAGACAGTGCCCAGAGAAATTATGCTACCACTGAAAAAGAATTTTTAGCAGTTGTATTTGCTTGTGATAAGTTCAGACCTTATATTGTTTATTCTAAAGTAACTGTCCACACTGATCATGCTGCTATTAAATATCTTATGGAAAATAAAGATGCTAAACCTAGACTTATTAGATGGGTTCTCTTGCTACAAGAATTTGATTTGCATATTATTGATAGAAAGGGAGCTGAGAACCCTGTTGTAGACAACTTGTGTAGGTTAGAAAATGTTGTTAATGACCCACTACCTATTGATGATTGCTTCCCTGATGAACAATTAGCTGTCATAAGTGCTTCTCGTACTACTCCATTATATGCTGATTATGCTAATTACATTGTTGCTAAATTCATACACTTAGTTTCACATACCAGCAAAAGAAAAAGTGCTTCTATGATTTAAGACATTACTTCTGGGATGACCCACACCTTTATAAATAAGGAGTAGATGGTGTTATTAGATGTTGTGTACTTGAGCATGAACAGGAACAAATCCTATGCAAGTGTCACTCCGAGGCATATGGAGGACACCACACCGGAGATAGAACTGCACATAAGGTATTGCAATCCAGTTTTTATTGGCCTACTCTCTTCAAAGATGCCCGTAAGTTTGTCTTGTCTTGTGATGAATGTCAAAGAATTTGTAATCTTAGTAGACGTTAAGAAATGCCTATGAATTATTCTCTTGTTATTGAGCCATTTGATGTTTGGGGCTTTGATTATATGGGACCGTTCCCTTCCTCTAATGGGTATACACATATTTCAGTTGCTATTGATTACGTTACTAAGTGGGTAGAAGCTATTCCAACTAGTAGTGCTGATCATAACACCTCTATTAAGATGCTTAAAGAAGTTATTTTTCCGAGGTTTAGACTCCCTTGATACCTAATGACTGATGGTGGTTCACATTTTATTCATGGTGCTTTTCGTAAAATGCTTGCTAAGTATGATGTTAATCATAGAATTGTATCCCCATATCACCCACAGTCTAGTGGCCAAGTAGAAGTGATGAATAGAGAGCTCAAATTGATTTTGCAAAAGACTGTTAATAGATCTAAAAAGAATTGGTCCAAGAAACTCGTTGATGCATTATGGGCCTATAGAACTGCATATAAAAATCCTATGGGTATGTCTCCATATAAAATGGTCTATGGAAAAGCATGTCACTTACCTCTCGAACTAGAACATAAGGCATATTGGGCCATTAAAGAGCTAAATTATGACTTCAAGCTTGCTTGTGAGAATAGGTTATTTGACATTAGCTCACTTGATGAATGGAGAACTCAAGCCTATGAGAATGCCAAGCTGTTCAAAGAAAAAGTTAAAACATGGCATGACAAAAGGATACAAAAGCGTGAGTTTAATGTAGGTGATTATGTGTTGCTTTTCAACTCTCGTTTAAGATTTTTTTGCAGGGAAACACCTCTCTAAATGGGAAGGGCCTTACGTTATCGAGGAGGTCTATCGTTCCGGTGCCATAAAAATCAACAACTTCGAAGGCACAAGTCCGAAGGTGGTGAACGGTCAAAGAATCAAACATTATATCTCAGGTGATCCTATAAACGTCGAAACTAATGTTATTGAAACCATAACCCCGGAGGAATACATAGGGGACACCTTCCAGAATGTTTCATACTCCAAAAAGGAACAGGTACGTGGTACGGTAAGTAAACCGACTCCAAAACAGTTCTAATAGTAATTTTTCTTTGTTTTGTAATATTTAAAAAATAGGAAAATAAGAAGTAGTCCGGGAAGGACATGAGGTGTCCACGAGGGTGGAGGGAGCGCCCCCTGCCTCGTGGGCATCTCGTGTGCTCTCCGGACTCTGTTTTCTTGCACGATACTTCTTTTGGCCGGTAAAAATTCATTATATAATCTCCCAAAGGTTTTGACCACCATATCACGCAAATATCCTCTGTCTTTGTTTCGAGCTGTTTTTCTGACAGATCTAGAGCACCATGACGTCTTCAAGCGCCCCCAAGGACAAGATTTTTGAGAAGGTCATCAACCCCTACCTCGCGGAGGTGTTGCATCACCCTCAAACCATTGAGATGCGTGAGGGGGTGCTGCACATCCGTGATGTTGAGGGACCAAGGAGGACTGGAAGCGTGGAGACAAGACTCAAAGCAACAGAACAACAAGTTTTCAAGTGCCAAGGGATGCTGGAATGTGGACTCAACGCCAACCAGATGATGATCGCGGAATTGACCAACAACCACAAGCTGGATGCCAAGAACATTGGGGAGACCATCTTTAAGCTTCATGAGAAAATCGAGCACCTCCAAGCCCAGATCTATGACTTGCAAAACCAAAACTGTGAGTATGAATATAGATTCAAGAGGATGAGTTTGGCTACAGATTTGAGGATCTTGGAGACTCGATCATCCTTCTATGATGGTGAGCCTATGCCTTGGAAGACGGACGACAAGCCTACATCATCAACAACTCCATCATCACCACTTCCAAAGAGGGAGACATAAACACATGGGGATGGGCACTCCCCTTGGCAACTGCCAAGCTTGGGGGAGGTGCCCCGGTATCGTATCACCATCACACTCCTATCTTTACCATTTTACTTAGTTCGACCCTTTTGGTAATATCTAGATCTAGTAGAATAAAGTTTTAGTATGATTTAGTTTTGAGGTTTGCTTTATGATCCTTCTTGTAATCGAGTCCGTGAGCTATATATAATAAAGATTAGTCTTGAGTCAAGGGCTTTGCTATCTTGCTATGATCTTGAGGGAATAAAAGAACGAATAAAACGAAATAATGAGATCATATTGATCTTATGGAGAGTGATGACTTCACATAAACAGTATGATGAATAAAAGTTGTTGAGAGTTGGCAAACATAGTTTTGGTCATCGTTGCAATTAATAGCAAGTAATAAAGAAAGAGAGGTTTTCACATATAAATATACTATCTTGGACATCTTTTATTATTGTGAGCACTCATTAAAATATGACATGCTAAAGAGTTGATGTTGGACAAGGAAGACAACATAATGGGTTATGTTTTCTTATATCCTAAATAAAGTATATTGTCATGGGTCATCCAACATGTTGAGCTTGCCTTTCCCTCTCATGCTAGCCAAATTCCTTGCACCAAGTAGAGATACTACTTGTGGCTCCAAATATCCTTAAACCCAGTTTTGCCATGAGAGTCCACCATATCTACCTATGGATTGAGTAAGATCCTTTAAGTAAGTTGTCATGTTGCATGCAATAAAAATTGCTTTCTAAATATGTATGACTTATTAGTGTGGAGAAAATAAGCTTTATACGATCTTGTGATATGGAAGCAATAAAAGCGATGGACTGCATAATAAAGGTCTGTATCACAAGTGGCAATATAAAGTGACGTTCTTTTGCATTAAGATTTCGTGCATCCAACCATAAAAGCACATGACAACCTCCGCTTCCCTCTGCGAAGGGCCTATCTTTTACCTTCTACTAGAGTCATGGTGATCTTCACCTTTCCTTTTTATATTTATCCTTTGGCAAGGACCTTGTGTTGGAAAAATCCTGATATATATATCCAATTGGATGTAAGTTAGCATGAAGTATTATTGTTGACATTACCCTTGAGGTAAAAGGTTGGGAGGCAACACTATAAGCCCATATCTTTCTCTGTGTCCGAATAAAACTCCATGCCCATAAGTATTGCGTGAGTGTTAGAAATTATGGAAGACTAAATGATAGTTGAGTATGTGGACTTGCTGAAAAGCTCTTATATTGACTCTTTCCTATGTTATGATAAATTGCAATTGCTTCAATGACCGAGATCATAGTTTGTTGGTTCTCAATGAAGTTTCTAATTCATACTTGACATTGTGGATAGATTGTTGCATGAGCATAAGAAATCATATGACAAAATATATTTATGTTGCTGTTATAAGAATGATCATGATGCCCTCATGTCCGTATTCTATTTTATTGACACCTCTATCTCTAAACATGTGGACATATTTTTTGATTTCGGCTTCCGCTTGAGGACAAGTGTGGTCTAATCTTAGGGGAGTTGATACGTCCATTTTGCATCATGCTTTTATATCAACATTTATTGCATTATGGACTGTTATTACATGTTATGTCACAATACTTATGCCTATTCTCTCTTATTTTACAAGGTTTACATGAACAGGGAGAATGCTGACAGCTGGAATTCTGGGCTGGAAAAGGAGCAAATATTAGAGACCTATTCTGCACAACTCCAAAAGTCCTGAAGCTCCACGAAAGTCATTTTTGGAATTAATAAAAAATACTGAGCTGAAGAAATACCAGAGGGGGGCCACCCACGGTCCACGAGGGTGGGGGGCGCACCCTACCCCCCTAGGCGCGCCCCCTGCCTCGTGGGCCCCCTAGCAGGCTTCCGGTGACCATCTTCTGCTATATGAAGTTTTTTACCCTGTAAAAATAATTATAAGTAAGCTTTCGGGACAAAACACCGCCGCCACGAGGTGGAACCTTGGCGGAACCAATCTAGGGCTCCAGCGGAGCTGTTCTGCCGGGGAAACTTCCCTCCAGGAGTGGGAAATCATCACCATCGTCATCACCATCGATCCTCTCATCGGGAGGGGGTCAATCTCCATCAACATCTTTACCAGCACCATCTCCTCTCAAACCCTAGTTCATCTCTTGTATCCAATCTTTGTCCCAAAACCTCATATTGGTACCTGTGGGTTACTAGTAGTGTTGATTACTCCTTGTAGTTGATGCTAGTTGGTTTATTCGATGGAAGATCATATGTTTAGATCCTATATGCATATTAATACCCCTCTGATTATGAACATGAATATTATTTGTGAGTAGTTACGTTTGTTCCTGAGGACATGGGAGAAGTCTTGCTATAAGTAGTCATGTGAATTTGGTATTCGTTTGATATTGTGATGAGATGTATGTTGTCTCTCCTCTAGTGGTGTTATGTGAACGTCGAGTACCTGACACTTCACCATTATTTGGGCCTAGAGGAAGGCATTGGGAAGTAATAAGTATATGATGGGTTGCTAGAGTGACAGAAGCTTAAACCCTAGTTTATGCGTTGCTTCGTAAGGGGCTGATTTGGATCCATATGTTTCATGCTATGGTTAGGTTTACCTTAATACTTCTTTTGTAGTTGCAGATGCTTGCAATAGGTGTTAATCATAAGTGGGATGCTTGTCCAAGAAAGGGCGGTACCCAAGCACCGATCCACCCACATATTAAATTATCAAAGTAACGAATGCGAATCATATGAGCATGATGAAAACTAGCTTGACGATAATTCCCATGTGTCCTCGGGAGCGTTTTTCTCTATTAAGAACTTGTCCAGGCTTGTCCTTTGCTACAAAAAGTATTGGGCCATCTTGCTTCACCTTATTTACTTTTGTTACTTGTTACCCGTTACGAATTACCTTATCACAAAACTATCTGTTACCGATAATTTCAGTGCTTGCAGAGAATACCTTACTGAAAACTGCTTGTCATTTCCTTCTGCTTCTCGTTGGGTTCGACACTCTTACTTATCGAAAGGACTACGATAGATCCCCTACACTTGTGGGTCATCATTGAGGAGCGTGACCTTGCGGCAGCTCGTTCAGCGATTTACCAACGAGATTTACGCCGTTATCATAGCCGCCAGGTTAAGACCAGAACCTTTCAAGAAGGTGACTTGGTGCTCTGGCTTATCCAGGATCAGACTGATATGCACAAGCTATCCCCACCTTGGGAAGGACCCTTTGTGGTCAGCAAGAATTTGAACAATGGGTCATACTACCTTATCGATATTCGAGACCACAAGGACTCACGTCAGTCGGAGGAGGAGACCCGCCGACCATGGAATATTGCTCATCTTCGGCCTTACTACACTTGAGCCACCGGCTCTTATGATGTACATATTTTGACAATGTATACATTATGATGATTATAATAAATCCGACATCCCTTCTTAAAGCAGGGCCTCTGTTGTTTCATCTCGAAGAATAATGTGTCTTTTTCATCATAATTTCGATGGTCATTTGGGGGCTTCCTGATCGTAGTTGAATCATAGCTGTGAATATCCCTCTTGATCAGCGCAATGCCAAAACTTATGGTCATTTGGGGGCTTCCTAATCATATTCGAATCATAGCTGTGAATATCCCTCTTGATCGGCGCAATGCCAAAACTTATGGTCACTTGGGGGCTTCCTGATCGTATTCGAATCATAGCTGTGAATATCCCTCTTGATCGACGCAATGCCACAAACCACTTGGGGGCTTCCTGCTCGTACTCGAAGCATAGCCGTGAAATAACCCTTTTGGTCTTTGTCGGTGTCAAAACCGGCGGATCTCGGGTAGGGGGTCCCGAACTGTGCGTCTAGGCGGATGGTAACAGGAGACAAGGGACACGATGTTTTACCCAGGTTCGGGCCCTCTTGATGGTGGTAAAACCCTACGTCCTGCTTGATTAATATTGATAATGTGTGTTACAAGAGTAGATCTACCACGAGATCAAGGAGGCTAAACCCTAGAAGCTAGCCTATGGTATGATTGTTGTTCGTCCTATGGACTAAAGCCATCCGGTTTATATAGACACCGGAGAGGGCTAGGGTTACACAGAGTCGGTTACAATGGTAGGAGATCTACATATCCGTACCACCAAGCTTGCCTTCCACGCCAAGGAAAGTCCCATCCGGACACGGGACGCAGTCTTCAATCTTCTATCTTCATAGTCTTGGAGTCCGGCCGATGATGATAGTTCGGCTATCTGGACACCCCCTAGTCCAGGACTCCCTCAGTAGCCCCCGAACCAGGCTTCAATGATGACGAGTCCGGCGCGTATGTTGTCTTCGACGTTTGCAAGGCGGGTTCTCCTTTATGTTTCATGTGTTTGCCAGATAGTGTCCGGTTGCTTCATAAATGTTGTGCTCCTTGGCTTCTACGTCCAATAATGGCCTTCTTCCACGTGTCGTACGAATGTGAAAAGCTAGGGTATTCTTACGTTTTACCCCCTAGCTGCGCGAGTAAGCTGCCTATAAGAGAGGCGAGGATCCAGATCCAAATCACACCATCCTCCTTCCGCAAGTACTCATCGAGGCACATCTGACAAAAAATCCATTCCAACATGGACAGTCAACGCGGCTCTTCTTCTCGCGCTCCCAGTCCTCAGCCAGGAGATTGGAGGAGATGCTCAGTCCCGCATAGCGAGTTAGTGACGCTCCAAGCAGAGGGATACCTTCCCCCGGCCTTTATGGTTCCGGTTCGATCCGGACTGGCCACCTACAAGGGTGGGAAGCAGGCAGAGAGCGTCCCCAATCCCTCCAAAGGAGAGCGGGTATGCTTCGTCCCCTACTTAATAAGGGGACTTGGATTTCCTATACATCCGTTTCTCCGGGGCTCCTGGAGTTTTATGGACTCCAACTTCACCACCTCACGCCCGCCTCCATTTTGCACATCGCGGGCTTTGTAGCTCTTTGCGAGCTATTCTTGGGCATCGAGCCCCATTTTGCGCTGTGGAAGAGGCTGTTTTGCCTCGTACCCCATTCTTACGAGGGGTCGATATATCAAGTGGGCGGAGCCGAAATATGGCGCATCGCTGGGACCGGATATCTATCCAGAACCCCGAAGAAGGCATCCGAAGACTGGCCTTCGGAGTGGTTCTATATGGAAGACGCCCCGCTGCCGGATCCAGTTCGGATCAGCCTCCCAGAGTTTAGCAACGCTCCTCTAAAGAAACGCCTGAGTTGGCACCCACGGAGCCCTCAACAGGAAGATGACATGAGCGTCCACTATCTGATGGGCCGAATACGGTTACTAGCCCATTCCGGATTAACCATGATTGGAGTCATGGCCACGTGCATTATGCGAGGGGTGCAGGCGCTCCAATATAGGGGCCTCCCCATGTGGGATTTCAACGGGGAAAATGACGCCACCCGTCATGGCCGCACGGGGCCGGGGTCGGCCGCCGATCTGGTGAAGATCCTGTCCGGCTTGTACAAGGGGGAGAAGGAGGACTTCCTCCGCATGAATCCATTGAATGGATTCTCCATGAATAACCCTCGAAGCTAGGTAAGCGGACACTTATATATCTGATCCGTGCTTTCAAAGATAAGTGTCTTACTTTATGATTTCGACGCAGGAACTGCGCCGGGATGTGGAGGGCATAGAAAGCCCAACTCCACAACCCGAGGATCCGGGAAGATCCCTTGATCCGGCCTCCGAAGAGGATCCGGACATAAAGGTGGATTTGATTGACAGGGTGTTCCACCAGCTCAACATAGACAATGCTTTAGTCGCCATTACGGCTGACTACCCCAGTTTATGTCTGGCTTCCCAGGTGAGTACGACCAAAGTCCTGACACCGTTACCTTTTTAATGCTTATTCCTGACCACCGTGTACCAATGGTGCTTCGCAGGAGGTGCCTTTACAGCGGGAAGCCGAGCCCACGGAGACTAACCAAATGAGGTCTGTGCGGCCTAGCAGGCGGAAGAGGAGTGCGGCGTGAATCGAAACGCCGCTGCAAAGGTATGGTGCACCATTGTCTTTTAAGGGAAAGACTCCCGGGAGGTATATTAATGCTCATAATCTTCCAGGAGAAAGAGCGCTCGCCGGACTGAGTCCGGAGAGGGTGCCAACAAAGCCTCCGCCAGCCAGGCTCCAACGCCTGGTCCGGAGGGGGAGGCGAGCGCAAGGCGCGAGCCGGATGCTCCTCCAACGGAGGATGCCGACAGGTTGTCCACCACCAGGTCTGAGGTGGAGAGCGCCATGAATCACAGGCGCCGTCGGATAGTTCTTTGTGACGCGTGTTTCTCCCCAGAGGCGTTGAATGCCTTTAATGCGGGAGACGTGCACCTCCGTGCTGCTCAAGATGGTTTAACCAGAGCCACGGAGCAGTATGTAAAAGACATACGGGTGAGGAATTTTAATAGTTATATATGCCAGTAGCCCCCGAGACTTAAAATAGTTAAACTAACTGATTTAAGGATCATTTGTAATGCAGGATCTTACCGAGAAGAATACCCACCTGTCCCAGGAGCTTCAAGAATGCAAGGCCCAACTTGAGGCCGCACTGGCCGCTGTCGGGGGAGCCACGGAGACCCCCTCTGGTAATTCATATTTTAAAAAGAGAAGTAGTTTATGAAGTGCGGCGTGTGTGTATAGTCTGACAATAATATTGTAGAGGGTGCCGGACTAGATCCGGACAAGCAACATCTGCTGCGCCAGTTGAAGGCCGGCGAGAGGGTGCTTATGAGGGTGCAGCAGGAGAGGAACAAACTCCAAGATGCCAACACCCAGCTGGGCGAAGAACTAAAAGATGTTCGGGTCCAGTTGTCTCACTCCGTAAAGGAGAATCGGCGGCTTCGTCACGGCATTTATAGTAAGTGCTTGAGCAAACTCTTTTGAAAAGAAGAGTTCGACGAGGAAGTCGATTGACAGAAATGTGTCTGTAGGTGTGCTCATGGGTCGTCCGGCGGAGGAGATGCCTGGTTCCACGGGAGACCCTCTTCCCGAGCTGCTGCAACTACACGAACGTGTTCGGCAGGCGGTGAGCGGCGTCGTTTAGGCCTTATGGCCTTCCGTCTCCCTACCTGAGGGCCTTGGAGGGCTTGCTGAGAAGCTTCCGGGAGTACGGCGACGTCTCCGTCTGTGGAAGATATTGGCCTGCCGTCAAGGCGCCAGGGAGGCCTGGGCCATGGTGAAGTCACGGTACCCGAAGGCTGACCCAAACCACATGGTCGAGGTCGGACCTGTGGGGCCCGAGGGGAAGGAGATCCCTGTGAGCTTGATGTACGGCCAAGTGGAGTTGGCCGCGAAATATTCCCAATAGGGCTGTAAATTAGACAGCCTGTTAGATGGGATTGAAGAGGAGTACAATCAGTCAGCTTGACGATGTAATTTTAAAATGACATATAGAATGCCTTCTAGCCGGATTGTAGATCGTTTGTCTTTGCGGACCTTTTCGCTTCAACCTCAGGACCCAACAGTCCGGAGTGTGTCCGAATACCCTTACGGTTATAAAAGAACCGGGGCATGCATGGAGACAAGGCGTAGGGGTCATAATTGCTTTATCAGACAAGTGCCCAACTAGCTATGTTATATTACATGGTTAGTAAGAAACATCTTCCAGGGAGAATAGTTCCGTTAAGGGTTGCTTTCCCTGGGAGGCATGCCCTAAAGTGCATGTCCGGACTACGAAAATAGCAGAAAAAGCATCTGGGGGCAGATAAATAAGTAAGTAATAAATCATCTTTCAGGTCACCGACCGAATATTCCCTTAAGAACGCTAGCCTTCGGCTTCACCCAGTCTGAGGTACACATCCGGCTGACCCGGTAGTAACAATCGCAGAGGTGCTCCCTTTACCTCCTAGCCGAACAATCGAGAACGTAGGGGTAAGCACAGGAGCCAGGAAACCCAGCTTGGCCAAAACTTAAGTCATATCGATGCATATAATGGTGATCAAAAAGGCACATGCGGAAGTGTGACACATGTGTTGGGCATGAAGCCCATATAAATAAGCTTCTGTTAAAGAAGCCCCCAGGTATAACGAGTGCGAGTAGCACATCGAGTGAGTGCGAACAAAGCGCAGATCGGCCCTAAAGAGGCTTGTACTGAAAGAGGGAGGAAAAAGGAGGGGAAACAAAGACAGCGAAAAAAATGAAAGGTGGACGGAGGAAGGAGACGAACCCTGAGTCCGGCGCTAGGCGTAAAATCTTCGGAGACGGGCTGCGTTCCATGGGTTTGGTTCGAGTCGGTTGTCAGATGCGTTGCATAGACGGTATGCACCGCCGGTAAGGACTTGGTCGATGATGAAGGGACCTTCCCATTTGGGCTTAAGTTTGTCCTTTTTCTTGTCCGGCAGGCGTAGAACTAGCTCGCCAACATTGTAAGTTTTGGCCCGTACTTCTCTGCTTTGATATCTTCGAGCCTGCTGTTGATAAAATGCGGAACAGGACTTTGCCACGTCGCGCTCCTCCTCCAAAGCGTCCAAACTGTCCTGCCGATCCAACTCGGCTTCCCTTTCCTCGTACATGCGCACGCGAGGTGAGTCATGAATTATATCGCAGGGCAAAACTGCCTCAGCGCCGTATACCATAAAAAATGGTGTGAATCCGGTTGTGCGGTTTGCGTGGTCCGCAGCCCCCAGAGTACGGAGTCGAGCTCCTCTACCCAGTGCGTGTTAGATTCCGTGAGGGACCGCACTAATCTGGGTTTGATGCCGCTCATGATTAGACCATTTGCTCGTTCCACTTGACCGTTAGTTTGAGGGTGGTAGACTGAAGCATAGTCGAGCTTGATCCCATGTTTTTGCACCAGAGTTTAACCTCGTCGGCCGTGAAATTCGTGCCGTTATCAGTGATGATGCTGTGGGGGACGCCAAAACGGTGTACCACCCCGGATATGAGGTCTATCACAGGTCCGGATTCTTCCGTTTTAACCGGCTTGGCCTCTATCCATTTGGTGAATTTATCCACCATGACCAATAAGTATTTGTGCTTGTGGGTTCCCCCTTTAAGGGGTCCAACCATGTCAAGCCCCCAGACCGCGAACGACCAAGTGATGGGTATAGTTTTGAGGCCGGTGCGTGGCATGTGGCTCTGATTAGCAAAGAGCTGGCAACCGACGCATCGTTGGACTAAGTCCTGAGCATCTGCCCGGGCGGTCGGCCAATAAAATCCTGTACGGAAGGCCTTGCCTACAAGGGCCTGGGCGGCGGCGTGGTGCCCGCCGAGTCCGGGGTGAATTTCAGCCAGGAGATTTCGCCCTTCCTCTTCGGAGATACACCTTTGAAGGACTCCGGTTGTGCTTTTCTTATAAAATTCTCCCTCATGGACCTTGTAGGCTTTAGATCGCCGAACTATGCCGCGGGCCTCATTTTGGTCTTCGGGAAGTTCCTGCCTGATTAAGTAGGCTAGGAATGGTTCCGTCCACGGGGCAATTACTGCCAGTATTTCGTGGGCTGATTCTGTTATTTCATTGGCTGAACCAGCGATTGTGTCAGAATGTTCTGTGTTAGGCAATGCAGTTGGTTCCAGATTGTTATTTCTGGACTCCTCTTCCCATAATACGGATGGCTTAAAGAGCCGCTCCAGGAAGATGTTTGGAGGGACGGCGTCGCGTTTTGCGCCGATGCGTGCCAACACGTCTGCTGCCTGGTTATTATCCCGGGCTACATGGTGGAATTCGAGTCCTTCGAACCGGGCTGACATTTTTAGGACGGCGTTACGGTAGGCTGCCATTTTCGGATCCTTGGCGTCAAAGTCTCCATTTACTTGGGATATTGCGAGGTTTGAATCCCTGCGCACCTCTAGGCGTTGAATACCCATGGAGATTGCCATCCGGAGGCCATGTAGAAGGGCCTCGTATTCGGCTGCATTGTTGGCGTCCGTGTACATTATTTGAAGCACATATTGGACTGTGTCTCCGGTTGGGGACGTCAAGACGATGCCAGCCCCCAAGCCAGCCAACATTTTGGAGCCGTCGAAATGCATGATCCAATTGGAGTATGCGCCGTACTCTTTAGGGAGTTCGGCTTCGGTCCATTCGGCGATGAAGTCAGCCAAAACTTGCGATTTTATAGCTCGCCGTGGTTTGTAGATTATGTCAAATGGTAAGAGCTCAATGGCCCATTTTGCAATCCTGCTCGTCGCGTCGCGATAGTTTATAATATCGTTGAGAGGTACTTCGGAGGCCACCGTTATGGAACACTCTTGAAAGTAGTGTCCCAGCTTCCGGAATGCCATGAACATCGCATACGCTATCTTTTGATAATGTGGGTAATGGGACTTGCATGGAGTTAAGACAGTGGATACATAGTACACTGGTTTTTGAAGAGGGAATTTGTGCCCTTCTGTTTCTCGTTCGACGACGAGTGCGGCGCCGACAACTTGATGTGTTGCCGCGATGTATAATAACATAGGTTCGCCCAGGTTGGGCGCGGCCAGGACCAGATTTGTTGCCAATACGGTCTTAATTTCTTCGAGTCCGGCCGCGGCAGCATCCGTCCATTCAAAGTGTTCGGTGCGCCGGAGGAGGCGATAGAGGGGCAGTGCCTTTTCTCCCAAACGGGAGATGAAGCGGCTTCGAGCTACCACACATCCAGTTAGTTTTTGTATTTGCTTGAGGTCTTTTGGGATATCCAATTGTGACAGATCTCGGATCTTGGCTGGGTTTGCTTCATTTCCTCTACCGGATACAATGAAGCCCAAGAGCTTTCCGGCTGGTACGCCGAAAACACATTTTTCCGGGTTGAGCTTAATGTCATATGCTCGGAGGTTGTCGAATGTCACCCTCAAGTCGTCTACTAGAGTTTCGACGTGTTTGGTCTTGACGACCACATCGTCTACGTATGCCTCTACTGTTTTTCCTATCTGGGTGGCCAGACATGTCTAAATCATGCGCTGATATGTTGCGCGGCGTTTTTGAGTCCGAAGGGCATTGTGTTGAAGCAGAATGGTCCGTATGGAGTAATAAATGCCATTGCGGCCTGGTCTTTTTCTGCCATCTTGATTTGATGGTATCCGGAGTATGCGTCGAGGAAGCACAATGAATCGTGCCCTACGGTAGCATCGATGATTTGGTCGATGCGAGGGAGGGGGAAAGGGTCCTTTGGACAAGCCTTGTTAAGGTCTTTGAAATCGACACAAAGGCGCCAGGATTTGTCCTTTTTTGGTACAATTACCAGGTTGGCTAGCCAGTCCGGATGTTTTATATCTCTGATGAATCTGGCTTCTAAGAGTTTGGCTAGCTCCTCTCCCATTGCCTGTCTTTTGGGTTCGGAAAATCGCTGAAGAGCCTATTTGACTGGCTTGAATCCTTTTAGGATATTTAGGATGTGCTCTGCCAGCCTGCGTGGGATTCCTGGCATGTCTGAAGGGTGCCAGGCGAAAATGTCCCAATTTTCCCGAAGGAATTCTCACAGTGCGGCTTCTACATCAGGATTTAATTGTGCCCCAATGGAGGCCGTCTTTGTGGGGTCCGTTGGATGGACCTGGAATTTGACTATTTCGTCTGCTGGTTTAAAAGAGGTGGACTTAGACCTCTTATCGAGTATCACATCGTCCCTATCCACCGTGGATCGCAGCACAGTGAGTTCTTCTGTCGCTAGGGCTTCAGATAATGCCTCTAGGGCCAGTGCGGCTGTCTTATTTTCAGCGCGGAGTGTTATATCTGGATCACTGACGAGAGTGATTATTCCATTGGGCCTGGGCATTTTGAGCTTCATGTACCCGTAATGGGGTATAGCTTGGAAGATTGTGAATGCCTCTCGCCCTAACAAGGCATGATATCCGCTGCCGAATGGGGCCACTTGGAATGTGACCTCTTCGGACCTGTAGTTGTCCGGCGAGCCGACCACTACGTCTAGTGTGATTTTTCCTATGCAACGTACTTCTCGACTAGGGATTATTCCCCTGAAGGTTGTGCTGCTTTGCTCAATGCGGCTCCAGTCAATTTCCATTTTTTGAAGGGTTTCCTCGTAGATGAGGTTTAATCCGCTGCCGCCATCCATGAGTACCTTGGTAAGACGAAAGCCGTCCACTATCGGACTGAGGACCAATGCGGGTGGTGCTCGAGCTGTTTGGAATTTAGGTTCATCACTGGCATTGAAGGTAATAGCCGTGTCGCTCCATGGATTTGTTGTTGCTACTTGGTAGACTTCGGCGAGGCTGCGGATTGTTTGCTTGCGCATGTTATTTGATGCGAAAGTCTCGAAGACTATTAATACCGTACTGGTACTGTTGGGCTGGTTGCCCGGGGCTAGAAAGCCTTCGCCACTTTTGGCCACCTGCCGTAGTATCCAACATGCTCAAAGGCTATGTGTTGGAGTGGCGCCCTCCGTACTGTGGATTTTGCAGGGTCCGTTGAGCCATCCCTCCAGTACGGTTCCGTGCCCTTTAGGGTTTTTTTGCTTTTTGGTTTTTAACCTAGGTGCTTGAGTATGACGCACCCTTTTATGATGCACCCTGGTTTTGGTTTTCCAGGCGCTCTCCATCGCACAGTATTTTTGTACAATGGTCGCTAGGTCGGCGAAGCATGTTACTTCGCGACGACTTATGGCGTTCATGATTCCCTTGTCCGTGCAATTGTTGCAGAAAATTGAAATCGCACTTTCTTCACGGCAGTCCTTTATCCTGTTCCTAACCAGGAGGAATCTGGCCCAGTAATGCTGTACTGTTTCATCGGGCTCTTGCCGTATTTGAGATAGATCGGTTATGTTTGGGTGGGCAGGTGGAATTAAGTTCGGAACCCCGCCCGATCTGAGGCTCAAAGGCCAAGAGGTTTCCGGATTTGGAAGCTTGGTTTGTTGGATGTTTTCCGACAAATCTGGTCCGATGCCTGACTTTAGGTTCAGTATTTGATTGACGTCCGTCCCTCCGCGGGAATCCGGCATGGGGGGATCGGGAATCCGGACATAGCTGGTTTTTAACATAGAAGAAGAGTCGCCGCATTGTTCCTCTACCACAACAACGTGGTGGGTAGCCTGGGGAGAGTTAATTTCTCTCAGATCGGTTTTAAGACCAATCTGATCGTAGTCTGTAGCGACTCCCAGGGTGGCGATGCGATCCAAGAGCTTGTTTATGGAGGAGAGCTCAATCGGATCTAGCTGTTCGGCGAATTCCAAGCTGACGTGAAGATCGCTTTTGATGACCTGAGAGGTCATCGTCGGGGCGGTGGCCGAAGAGGCGGTCATAAGAAAACCACCTAGCCGGATAGTCTGGCCGGCGGCCAAAGCTCCCTTGACGACGGTGCCGTCTTTAAAGATGGGAAAAGGCATCCTTCCTGATTGTGACAGCACGGAGGAACTCTCAATGAAAGCACCAATGTTGGTGTCAAAACCAGCGGATCTCGGGTAGGGGGTCCCGAACTGTGCGTCTAGGCGGATGGTAATAGGAGACAAGGGACACGATGTTTTACCCATGTTCGGGCCCTCTTGATGGAGGTAAAACCCTACGTCCTGCTTGATTAATATTGATGATGTGTGTTACAAGAGTAGATCTACCACGAGATCAAGGAGGCTAAACCCTAGAAGCTAGCCTATGGTATGATTGTTGTTCGTCCTACGGACTAAAGCCATCCGGTTTATATAGACACCGGAGAGGGCTAGGGTTACACAGAGTCGGTTACAATGGTAGGAGATCTACATATCCGTACCGCCAAGCTTGCCTTCCACGCCAAGGAAAGTCCCATCTGGACACGGGACAAAGTCTTCAATCTTCTATCTTCATAGTCTTGGAGTCCGGCCGATGATGATAGTTCGGCTATCCGAACACCCCCTAGTCCAGGAGTCCCTCAGTCTTGATCGTATTTGAAGCATAAACCATGAAATAACCCTTTTGGTCTTGCTCGTATTCGAAGCATAAACCGTGAACTAACCCTTTTGGTCTTGCTCGTATTTGAAGCATAGCCATAAACTAACCCTTTTGGTTCTGCTCGTATTCGAAGCATAGCTGTGAACTAACCCTTTTTGGCCCGGTTCATACGCCATGATTACTAAGCACGTGGGGGCTTCCTGTTCAAACATAGGTGTATTCACCAAAGAGAACATATCGTTTCTACCTTTGTGAGCTGGCTTTGGACGTTAAGTCACCAGTATATAATGATTTTATGTGCTATGTTCTAAGCTTTGGGATATTACCCCTTGCTGTAGGTGGCGTGATAAGCCAGTGGAGCAAATCAATTGAACAGGGCATTCTGTTCTCACACTTTGGGTTGTAACCCTTACTGCATTGGTATCATAAGCCGGAAGCACGATTCAGTATCACAGGTATGATATTTTTTATAATTATACATGATTATGTTTAACACGGCCCTGGTCATGAACTATTTTAGTCACTAGTGGCTTTATATGGGTGTTATGACCCACCCTGCGGTAAACCGCCAGGGCTCTTGTGCTACATATGTGCAGGATAAGACTAAACTTCATCTGCATAAATCAACGTCATCATAAGTGTAAATGGATAATTATCAAGTGGCGGCTCAAACAGCGTTGGGCAAAGCATAAACGTGCATGATGGCACGACAGAGCAAAGTTTTTACTAGCCTATTACATGACTCAAGGAGCCAAAATGATTAAGTGTTCTCAGAAGATCAAATATATGAACCGCCCAGCGGATCAATCTTCTTGGCCCTGATGGCTTGACGCTTCTGGATCATCCTTCTCCGCTTCTTCGTCCTCCTCTGCTGCATGGAAGTATGGTGATAACTAGTCAATGCCATTCAAGGCTTCATCATCAATAAGCTCGGACGGGTCAACTTCAGGAGCAAAAGTGTGCTTACGGATTGGGGGAATTAGATCCATCACTTTATAGGCCGACGTAGGCAGCTTCTGATTTTCCATGTCATAAGCTAGTTGATATCTTGAAAGATCTGTCTCATTGGCAATCAGGCTGGCCAGGGGACGTATCTCCTTCATGCAGGCGGCAAAGTCTTTCCTATCAAAAGGAGTGCCATCTTCTTTCAAGCTTGGATACCCGATAGATATATCGGCCGGGTCTAGCTCTGGTAGCCATGATTTGGCCCGGCTTAAGGCTATCATAGCACCGACTCTTGTAGATGATCGCTTCATCTCATTAAACCTCTCAGGCAGAACAAAAAGCTTCTTCAAGACATCAATCAAGAGATTAGGTGCTTGATTAGCTGGAGAAATTGTGGCCAGTGCGCGCTGAGTTCCAGTATATAGCTGCTCAACAAGTGTGTAAACAACCTTGAGCTTCACAAGCATCTCTTAGCTAATATTGCTGCTCCTGGGACCTGAATAATAATCATAGATTGGTTAGAGGCGGCTTATACAGTCAAGGAAGAGATTCAAATTTGATACTAACAAGGCGACTCACCAAAGATAGCAGAAACCATCTGAGACACATAGTGTTTTAAGCCGGTAAGCTCAGTGGTCACCTCCTGAAGAGCCGCCTCTGCCTTCTCAGCCCGCTGTATCAAGGCAGGTTTTTCTTCAGCCCAGGTGTTTCTTTCAACCTCAAAGCTTCTCTTCAGTTTTTCTGTTTCAGCCACGCTAAATTGGAATTTTGAGTCGGCCTTCTGGATCTCAGATTCTTGCTGCTCCAGCCGAGTCTTCACGTCAGTCAATTCTGATTGATGTTGAGTAGTGGTGGCCTGTACATACACCGGTTCAAAATCATGCTCAGATTTGGATTACAGAAATGAAGTACGAAGCCTTTTGCAAGCAACAACACTTAGCACTTGGGGGCTAATGCCTGCCAAAAAAATTATTCATACACCGGCTTATGTGAATAAGTCCCAAGCACTTTACAAACAAGATTACTTGTCACTTGGGGGCTAATGCATATTGCTTGTCTTTTTACTATTTTATGATGACCCGTTTGTGCTGCAAATAGTCACAGCCGGTTCATGGAGGCTACACAAGTAAAATCTCATTTATATAAAAGGATACAAAGGACCGGCTCATTCATGTTGATTAAACCGGCCCTTGGGGGCTATAGATGCAGTGTTAATCATTAAAGATCTGCTTTAACTCTGATGGTGTAAGCCGGATTTTGAAAGATTCTATCAAGTCTACAGCATATTCAATTCTATCATATACAATAGACTTGGGGGCTGACATGATATGCATAACTCATTAAAGAAGGAGTTCATACCTCAAATTTTTGATGCATCTGCTTCACCATGTCAACTTCAAGATCGCGGCTGGTGTGCACTTGATTGAGATAGCCAGAATATACTTCACCAATGCTCAATTGAGAGTAGTTGGCAACATCAAAATCTCACTTTTCGCTGTTCAATGTGTTCTTCCTTGGCGGACTGCTTGGCCAAGACAGTAGGTCTCCCCGGCTCTCTAAAGCCGGTGCTGGTAATCACCACATCATCATCATGTGTCTCAGCCATTTTTGGGCTTGAGGATTCAATATTCAGAGGATTGTTCTTCGTCTAGTCAATGGAAGGGTCAGGAATTTCTGGTGGAACATCAACAATAGGTTCTTCTTGCTATGGTGCGGAGGTGTGAGACGCAGGAATCTATTGCTCCAGCTCATTGACTTTGGGGTCTTCAGCCGGCTTGGTCACCCTTGCCTTCTTGCTTGGCTTGGCCTTTCCACTACATGGGTCATGAGAGGTCAGTATAAATATAAAGGAGCATAAGAAGCAAATAATAAGTATTTGTAATTACCCAGGAGCAGTTTTGAAAGCCGGTAGCTGGGACTGTGATGAGTCGCCGGAAGAGGAGCGAGAAGTCTCCTGATAATTTGAATCTGAAGAATCAAGTGGCTGGCAAATGAGACTCGCCAAAGGATAAAAAGAGTTTAAATTTGGGATGACCTTGTTTCGACGTTTCCTTAGAGTGTTCGGTAAGCCGGAAGATAATTCTTCACCTCCGCTGGTCCGAGTCTGTCGCCAGCTCTCGTGCTGCTGTTGCTTTAAAAGAAAGTGAGGATCCAGATGAGATAAGGTGTGTGAAAAGCTTACTTTCCGGGTTACTCTTCGAAGTTTTTGTCTTGGCAAAGGCTCGGAGTCGGAGGAAATGATAGTTACCTCTTCCTCGATTGCTTGATTGGCCCCCGTGTCACCCTGATGATAATCAATGTCAACAAGATGGTTGAAAAAGGAGCCAAGGGAATCAAGGGCTACCTCCGACTTAGAGATGTCGTTCAACTCAAATAGCTCAGAAGTAATGTATTTCTTCTTATTTCTCTTGGCGGTTTTCTTGGCGGCTTTCTTGGCAGCCCTGGCCTTTTTAGCAGCTTCATGGTCGTATTTCTTCTTCCAAAAATCATCTTCAGCCTGTGAAAGTCATCAAAGTTGAGTTAATAGAGTATTTGAAGGATACATGAAAAAGTAAGTAATTTAAAGACTCACATCTGGTGGCGGGTTAAGTGTGCAGAAAGGGTTTAGACCCACTTTGCTGCAGTCTTCCGGGTCTTCATTCAGAAGGCTCTTTGTCATTTCATTGATGGCAACATCAGTTAAGCGCACGGAGCTGTGGCGATGTGGATCCTTCTTACCACCCGTGTAAGTACACATTAAGCCGGTTTGGCAACTCAATGGTATGATCCGCCAAGCAACCCAGCATCAAACCAAGTCAATGCCAGTTAAATTGTTTCCCAGTAGAGCCTTGACCTTTGCAATGGTGGGGGCGAGTTTCTTACGTTTAGAAGTGGTCAGCTTATCAGGAAGAGGATGTTTTGAGTCAATACACTGGGCACGATAGCCTGGCAGTGAGTTCTCGTCAGCCGGAGAGGTATCCTTGCAATAGAACCATGTCTGGTTCCAATCATTGGGATGACTTGGCAAGCGAGCATAGGGGAAGATAGCATCTCTTCTTCGCTGAATTGAGATTCCGCCAAGTTCCAAGCTGGGTCCGTTTGAAAACTCGTTTTGGCGGTTCAGATAAAAATATTCCCTAAATAGTTCAACACTGGGCTCCTCTTGAAGGTATACTTCGCAGAAAACTTGAAAGTTGCAGATATTTGACACGGAATTGGGTCCGATGTCTTGAGGATGAAGCTCAAAGAAGTGTAGAACATCTTGGCAAAATTTAGAACCGGGCGGTGAGAAGCCCCGATTCATGTGGTCAGTAAAGACAATGACTTCATCATCCTTTGGCTGAGGTTTTTCTTCTTCTGGATTGGGGGCGCGATAATGCATGACAGTCTTTTCTGGTAAATAGCCGGTTTTCACAAAATCCTTAAGTGTGTCCTCAGTGACAATTGAGGGAACCCAGTTACATGAAGTGGAGGTCTTTGGCGGCATTATGAAGAAAAATACCTAAAAGAAAGAATAATTTGGCCGGTTTAAGCTGATTCATTAAGCCGGAGGTAAAACACTACAGTACATATTTAGAATGGTGGTTTAAAAGGGCCTAATGACATATGACTAGTTATAACTGGTCAGGTAAGCCGCCATGACAATATTGACGGTGAAGATCTATCCAGAAGGAAAAATTTCGCTAAGTGAGGGACAAACAGATTTCACAGACTGAAGCTATAATTTTGGATCTGTGGCAGTTCAGAAAATGCAGTAAATTCTAAACCTAAAGCAGCAGTAGAAGAGTTTGTATGCTCCGATGAGATCTTCCATGAAGGAAAAAGTATGCTGATATTACAAACAAAGGCTAAACTGCTAGCGCACGAGTTCTATACTATATTCAGATCAGAAGCTACTGGGGTTGAAGAAGAAAGCAAGAACAACAATGGACACCGAAGGATAGGGCTAACCCTAATGCTGATCTGACACATAGGAGAAGAACACTTACAGATGCAGATGGACTGCAGGGGAGCGCCGATGTTTTCTGGACTAGTCAGGTTGATGCAGCGGCCTGAGTTGGTGCAGTGGTCGAAGGACGGCGGTGGTGAAGCTCAAGGTGGCAAAAGAGTCATGAGAGGAAGAAGAAGACAAGAAAGCAAGGGGGGAGAACGAAAGGAGGAGGTGTGACCCTATTTATAAGGAGAAAGGTAATAGGTGGGCGCGACAAACGAGGAGGCCAAAGAATGATTATCCAGCCGCTCGGATGCCTCGTTTTTCAGGATGGTTATTAAACATAAGGATCTGTTAAAATATATTGGATATTCTATAAAATTAATGACAGGTGACGTCATGGCGGGTTATCACAATCACAGGAGATAACGTCATGGCGGGTTATGAGATCTCGCACAAATGAAGAAGGAAGGATTTTCTCTAAGTGTTGAAGATTAACATGAACAAGTTCAAATCAATCTGGGGCCTAATGTTGAGGATATGACTATTGGGTATGACCTGCCCAGTAGGGGCTGGGTTACACCTATGGCGGTTTATCAATATGAAGCCCATGAGGATATTGAGGATGGCGGTTTAGGAAGCAAGGGCCCAAGGCCCAAGGGTGACTTAAGACCCATAGGGGTAAACCGCCATATGTATGACTTATATTGTAAGGCAAGTGTATTCAGTCACCGAGCCAGACACATTGTCTATGAGCCAGCTCGGACTTAGTGAGCCATTGGGCATCAACCTGTGTATATAAAGGCAAGACTTGGCGGTGATTCAGGGCAAGAAACAAGAGATCGAAAGCTAGGTCAAGCGTATTCGCTCCCTGGTTATCAAGACATAAGCAATACCACCTCAAGCTGGATTAGGCCTTTACCTTCACCGCAACTAGTATAAACTCATGTGTCCTTTGTCCCGTTTTAACTCCTTTAAGCTAACCTAGTTGCGATGGCTCCACGACTAAGTCCTCACACTAGGACATCTGCCGTGACTAATCCACGACACATCGGCACATTGGAGTTGCTCTTAACCCCCCTCCCAACACCCGGGCGGATGCTCCAATCACTGATCCATAAAAAATATCCAACCCGGAAGATCGCCTCAAACTGATCTCAAATGACTAGGCTGACTAGCACCCCTCATATCCAGCCCAAATATAGTGCGGATATAGGGATGCCCGAGCGCGTCCGCCATGTTGGACCCGATAGACCTACCCATCACAAATTGCACCAAATTCATTCCCTCAACCTACTGGTTCTATTTGATCTCTCCTCTCTGCTTCCTCATCCACGTCGAACGTCTCGCAACTTCGCCATCACCCTTGTTTCGCAGCCCTTCCGAGCCTCAACACCACCAGCACCAGCAGTCCTCTCTCTCATGCTCGCCGCCACGGACATCGTCCCCGGCCCGGACGCCACCGCAGTATGTCCAGCAACTATCCGACTGCCCCTTGCACTCTATGTGTTCGACAATTGTCCAACCCATTTTTTGTGATTTATACTTATGGAAAGCGATGAATTCTGATGCGTCATCGTACGAGGAATATGGACCGACGGAGTTTGATAAAATGATTTAAGATGAGTTCTTCGATCCGTCGGATTCAGATGAAGATGTGTGTAAGTGCATCTAGTGCCACCCCTAGTTGGTTTTTGAGTATTGACGACAAAGTTGGTTGAGGGACTAATGCATTTGTGAGAATTGCAGGATAACGCAGGTAGTGTCCCTCATTGATTCGGTTTACCTACCGGAGATGACCCCTAAAAATGTATGAATACATTGAAGACAATGGTGGTGTGTGAAGATATTCACACTGAAGACTATGACATAACAAGACTCTGAGTGAAGACTATGGAGCGCGAAGACTGGGTTGTTTTGTTGTTTCCTTTTCTTCTATGTTGAGTCATAGGAACCACCGTACTGTTAAGTGGGGTCCAAGTGAACAAAGTCAGAGTGACTGAAGTGATGCTCAACCCAAATCCTATGTCTTCGAGCAAAGACAATGAGAGCAAATCTTATCCAGAGCTGGATAAGTCAGCCTTGCTTGTAGCCCAAGTAAAGTTGACGTGTGTGTTTGAAATCTGACCGTTGGAACACATGTCAGTTCCTTAGTGACCCAGGGTCATTTCGGACATATCAGGTCGGGTTGCCTTGTGGCTATAAATAGCCCACCCCCTACACCATAAATTGGTGGCTGCTCAGAGTTAGTTTACGGCTTTTGTCGTTTTGAGAGCGACCCACCTCGAAGCCTTTGAAAGAGAAGTCCTTGCGAGGACAAAGCCCAAACACCCAGAGCCAAAGAGTGTTAGTCATCACTGAACTCTTTCTGTCTATGTGACTTGAAGACTTATTACACTTGAGGACTGTGTATCCTCCAGCCGGTTAGGCGTCGCGTTCTGAGCATCCAAGAGTCATTGTGGATCACCGGTGAACGAAGTCTGTGAAGGCTTGGAAGTCTACCTTGAAGACTTACCAGAGTGATTGGGCGAGGACTGTGTGTCCTTAGCTCAAGGGGAATAAGGTGAAGATGCGGTCTTCTGAGTTGAATCTCAGCCTCCCTAACCAGACGTACAGTTGTCACAGCAACTGGAACTGGTCCAACAAATCCTGTGTCTTCATCAAGTGACTGGTTCTATCCCTTCCCTCCTTTACTTTGAGTTTGTCTTCGTGACGTCATTGCTTATTTGTCTTATCTGTTTGACTTCATCGCTTGACTACTATCGTTGATTGGCTTCATACTATCTTCCATCCTGATCCTTACTACCTAGCTGCTATTAGTCTTTCTATGTTCACATTATTGCATACTTGACTATGGCTTTCTTGTTGTAGTTTATCTTCCACTGCATATCAATTAGGTCATTTCTATTGTTTGTCTTCGAAACTTCCAAGTTTTGAAGACTTTGATAAAAATCGCCTATTCACCCCCCTCTAGTCGATAACTAGCACTTTCAATTGGTATCAGAGCAAGGTACTCCCTTGTTCTGTGTGATTCGGTTTAACCACCTGGAGTTTAGCTATGTCGACTGCAGGATTGAGGAATGTATCTTGTCCCATCTTTGACGGTCATGAGTATCCTCGGTGGAAAGCGATGATGAAGAAGCGACTCATGGCTATGGATAGCGAACTGTGGACCGTCACTGAGATTGGTCTTACCGATCTATGCAAGATGGCGGAGGCTGATGACATTCGCAAGTACACTCCACTGAACCTCACAGCAAAGGATGTCATCTGCTCCTGTCTGTCCTGAAATCAGTTCAGGAACGCCATGCACCTCAATCACGCGAAGCTAATCTGGGAACGGCTTTCTGAGGTCTATGAAGGTCATCTTAATCATCATGATCCTTGGCCTGATGACTACAAGGAGTCCCTTAAAGAGATGACCTTTCCACCTGAATCATCTTCATCTTCACCATGCCTCATGGCAGGGGGTGCTAAGGTAACTGAATGCTACCTCTCTGAAACTAGTGATGATGAATCAGGTGATGAATTTGGCGCCAGCTATGTCAAACTTGCTTCCCTTGCCACTAAACAACAAAGAGCTTTGGAAAAGGTTCAAAACATGCTTAGTAAGAGCGATGATATGTTGGGCGAAGAAATGGATCAGTCAAAAGCTTTGGCTGAGAGTCTTCAGAGACTAAATTCCAAGTTTGACGCCCTTCAAGATCAACATAATGCTCTCTTGTCTGATCATGAGAAACTTTCTTATGAATGTCTTCAAAGAAAGCAAGATCTTGAAAAGATAAGAGTGGATTATGGAGATCTTCTGAAGGAGCGCGATTCATTACTTGCTCAACAAATCAGCTTTACACAGAATGGTTTTGAACCACCATGTCTAAAATGCATTGAGCGTGATAACGCTACTAATGCTGCTACTGTTGCATTGTCTTCAACTACTAATGTGGAAATTAACCCCTCTATGGAGGATACCACTGCTATTGCTGAATAAAATGCTAGGTTGAAGACATTGCTTGAAACAGGGATGTATAAAAGTCTGAAAGGACATCAGACACTTTGTGATGTCCTCAAAAAGCAGATTTTGAACCGAAACCCTAGGAAAGAGGGTGTTGGGTTCGAGAGGAAAATGAATGCTGATGGTTCCTACTAGAAGCCTGAGCAGTATCCCAAAACCACATGGGCTGCTGCAAAGGAACCTTCAGTGGATCCATCCACTTTATCTGGCTTTACCTGTGCTAATCCTATTATCATTGATGAATCCTTTGATGCAAACTATAAACTGTTCAAAAATCAGAATGTTGAAGTGTTTGCCAGGTATATTGGTACTAACTGCAGGAATGGACCACCTATGAAGAAGATCTCGGTTCCCAAAAGCTGTCTTGAGAATCTTCCAGTGAATGTCATCATGACACCACCTGGGAAGAAGACAAACCCCAAACCAAAGGCATCATATGGTCCAACGGCTTCATACGAATACATGACTCACTTGAGTCACCCTAACGCCAATGTTTTGCAGGGAAATCATACTCAAACTTATGAATATGAACGTCTGTCCTCAAACCGCCATGTTCATAGGACTAAGAACTTTTCTGCTTATTCATATGAGTATCATTCATCTCCTGCAAGGCTATTTGCTAGGGCTTCAAAGCCGAAATTGTCAGATGCTGCACTTATACTCATTGCTTCTAAGCCACCCCTGAAGATGTGGGTGGTGAAGAAGAATTAACTCTCTTTTGCAGAATATGGTCTCCAGCCAGCAATCAAAGGCGTCCGATATTATTGCTGGGGACCTAAAACACAAAGGGACGCATGATAAAATGACTTACTATGTATTCCACATATGAATCGCTTACCTATCATACTGTGTGTTGTAACTTTCATCTAAGCTGTGATAATCCTAGTGTGCGTCAAATGCTTATGCTTCACAACATACCTTGTGAAGCCTATCCTCCTAACTGCACTGCAGGGTATGACACCTCGTGCTTCAGAATGGATTATCGACAGCGGATGCACTAAGCATATGACTGGTGATCGAAGTCTTCTCATGGACTCAACCTTACGTCCATCCGACAAGAGTCAAATCACATTTGTTGACACTGGTAAAAGCAAGGTATTGGGTCTAGGTAGAGTTGCAATCTCGAAGGATCAACACATGGATAAAGTGATGCTTGTTGAATCCCTTGGGTTCAACTTAATGTCTGTCTCAATGCTTTATGACTTGAACATGATTGTGCTATTTGGAAAATATCGTTGCCTTGTACTAATGGAATCTAACAAGTCTCTAGTCTTTGAAGGGTATAGGAAAGATGATCTATACATGGTAGATTTCTCAGCAGGTCCACAGCTTGCCGTATGTCTTCTTGCAAAAGTTTCAGAATGCTGGCTCTGACATCGGAGGCTGGGGCATGCTGGCATGAGGAACTTACACACACTCGTCAAGATGAAGCATGTCATAGGCATCGAAGGTGTCAAGTTCAACAAAGATCATTTGTGTGGTGCCTGTGAAGCTGGGAAGATGACTAGGGCGAAGCACCCCTCGAAGACAATCATGACGACATCTCAACCCTTTGAGCTGCTACACATGGACTTATTTGGCCCTACTCACTACTCTACCCTCACAACAACAACTTGTCTCTATGGCTTCATCATTGTTGATGACTACTCAAGATACACATGGGTGCACATAATTCTCTACAAGACTGAAGTACAAGATGTCTTCAGACGATTCGCCAATCGAGCAATGAACAATTATGGCGTCAAGATCAAGCATATCAGAAGTGATAACGGCACTGAATTCAGGAACACCGGGCTTGATCTCTATCTGGATACAATGGGAATCACTCATGAGTTTTCTGCTCCATACACACCTCAGCAAAATGGCATTATAGAGCGCAAGAACAGAACCCTCATTGAGATGGCTCGAACAATGCTCGACGAGTACAAGACACCAAGAAAGTTCTGGCCTGAAGCTATTGATACAGCATGTCACATCATCAACCGTGTCTATATCCACAAGCTTCTGGGCAAAACATCCTATGACCTCCTTACTGGCAAGAAGCCAAATGTCAGCTACTTCAGAGTCTTTGGTGCTAGGTGCTGGATCAAGGATCCCCATCACAAGTCAAAATTTGAACCCAAAGCTCACGAAGGCTCCATGCTCGGTTATGGAAAGGATTCGCACTCTTACAGAGTCTTCAACCTCTTTCACTACAAAATCGTTGAAACTGTGGACGTGCGATATGATGAAACCAATGGTTCACAACGAGATCTCCTGCCAAGCACATTAGATGAAGCTCCTTCTAGCGAATCTATCAAGCTGATGGGAACTGGTGAAATCATGCCCTCTGAAGCACAACCTGAAGAGGAACTTATCATTTCTGCACCAAACCAACCTGAAGACAATGCTCAAACTGAAGACAATCCTCCCAATGATGACAATGATCAGCATGTGCAAGGGCTTCGTCCAGTTCATACTCGTGTTGCAAATGAAGTACAAATTGAGAAGATAATTGGTAGCATCAATGCACCTGGTCCACTTACTCGCTCAAGAGCAACACAGTGAGCAAATTTCTGTGGGCATTTTTCATTTGTATCAATATCTGAACCCAAGAAAGTTGCTGAAGCCTTTATGGAACCTGAATGGATTCAAGACATGCAAGAAGAACTTCAACAGTTCAAGATGAATAATGTTTGGGAACTTGTCAAGCGCCCTGACCCTCGCAAATATAACATTATTGGCACTAAATGGATATATCGAAACAAGCAAGATGAGCATGGTCAAGTCGTCAAAAACAAAGCACGTCTTGTGGCTCAAGGATATACTCAAGTAGAAGGAATAGACTTCGATGAAACATTTTCTCCTGTGGCTAGGCTTGAAGCTATTGGCATACTGCTAGCCTATGCTAATCACCACAACATCTTGCTATATCAAATGGATGTGAAGAGTGCTTTCCTCAATGGCAAGATTGAAGAAGAAGTGTATGTTGCTCAACCACCTGGCTTTGAAGATCCAAAACATCCTGATATGGTGTACAAACTAAACAAAGCACTGTATGGCCTCAAACAAGCTCCTCGCGCTTGGTATGATACAATCAAAGACTTCCTAAAGAGCAAAGGCTTCAAACCTGGATCCCTCGATCCCACACTCTTCACGAAGACATATGATGGTGAACTGTTTGTGTGCCAAATATATGTGGATGACATAATCTTCGGCTGCACCAACCAGAAGTATAATGATGAGTTTGGATACATGATGCAAGAGCAATATCAGATGTCCATGATGGGTGAGCTGAAGTTCTTCCTTGGTCTTCAAATTCGTCACCAAAGGAATGGCGTCTTCATATCTCAAGAAAAATATTTCAAAGACTGTCTGAAGAAGTTTGGAATGCAAGATTGCAAAGGTTACACGACGCCAATGCCAGCCAAATATCATCTTGGTGCCGACGACAATGGTAAAGAGTTCGATCAAAAGGTATACCGCTCCATGATTGGTTCTTTACTTTACCTATGTGCATCTAGGCCAGATATTATGCTTAGTGTTTGCATGTGTGCTCGATTCCAAGCGGCACCAAAGGAATCGCATCACTTAGCTGTGAAGCGAATTCTTAGATATTTGGCTTACACCCCAACACTCGGATTATGGTATCCAAAGGGCTCAAAATTTGATCTGGTTCGATTCTCGGATGCTGATTATGCTGGTGACAAGGTCGATCGCAAGTCTACATCAGGAACATGTCACTTTCTGGGACGACCACTTGTCTGTTGGTCTTCAAAGAAGCAAAACTGTGTATCACTCTCAACTGCTGAATCTGAATACATTGCTGCTGGATCTTGTTGTGCTCAGCTTCTGTGGATGAAGCAAACTCTCAAGGACTATGGCGTCAATCTGAAACAAGTACCTCCCTTCTGCGACAACGAAAGCGCCATCAAGATTGCCAACAATCCAGTTCAGCACTCGAAGACAAACCACATTGAAATTCGTCATCACTCTCTCAGAGATCATGTCATGAAGAAAGATATTGACATCATTCACGTCAACACTAAAGAGCAACTGGCAGATATCTTCACAAAGCCACTGGATGAGAAAAGGTTTTGCAAGTTACGGTGTGAGCTATGTCCTGTGATCAAGCACACATCCTAACACTTATGCATGGTGATGACTTAGATGTGCAACACACGAAGTAAAGTATATCTTCAATCAATGAAGACTTACATTCTGAGTGTGAATACATTAACGTGGAATTTGACTTCGGAGCGCCACGATAATTGTGCGTCGTGTCTGGGTCTAATACTTCCTATACGGTGGGTAACGCCACCACCAAATTTCTTGGTTTGAAGTGTTTCACTCATGGCGTTATTGTTGAATATCTTCGCATTTGATTTGACTTCAAAATTTCAACTAATCTTCATGATTTACTTCACTAGGTTGATTTGATTGCTTTTTCATATATATATATATATATATATATATATATATATATATATATATATATATACAGACGGTCTATTCTGCTAATATTAGCAGAATAACTATTCTGCACACCACTTCGTCACTGCACGCTCAACAGAAGCGCACTGCATCATTTTGACGACGTGGACTGCAATAGAGACTAGTGAACTTCTCGTCGGAAAAAACTGCAAGCGTTATTTTTTCGGTACTGTTTTCGCTCTAATTTTTTAACCGTTTATCGGAATGAGGCGTGTAATATACCGTTGAAAAGCTATGGATTAGGCGCAACTTCGACATGTTGAACACTTTTCGAGACTCCACACGGTTTAAGAGCAGTTTTGAAAATAGGGCGGCGGATGACGAGTGGCAGCAAGCGTTTTTTCGTGTTATTTTTTAAACTGCTTGTCGGAATGAAGCAAATGATACGCTGTTGGATAGATATCGTCGAGGCGCATCTTTTTCATATATAAATCTTTCTCTAATTCATTACGGTTTAAGAGCAGTTTCAAATTTACTAAATCGCGGAACTCTGTTTTTCAAGTTTTTTAAAATTTTCGGTATTGTTTTCGCTCCAGTTTTTGAATCGTTTGTCAAAACGAGGCGTGTGATACGCCGTTGGAAAGCTACGAACGAGGCGCAACTTTCGTATGTTGAAATAGTTTTAAGATTCCTTACAGTTTTAAGTTAATTTTGAAAAATCGTGCGGCGGACGACGAGTGGCAGCGGCCATTTTCGCAAAATTTTTGCAAACCGCTGGTCGGAATGATTCAAACGATACGCCGTTGGAAAGATATCGACGATATGCAACTCTTTGATGTAGAACACTCTCTCTAATTCTTTACGGGTTAAGAGGAATTTCGAATTTACCAAAATGCGGACACTCTGTTTTTCGCGACACCCAAATCGACGTGGGTACTTCATCCGACTGGAAACCGCACTGCAACGCACAAAAAACCGCACTGCATCACACGGGTAAGAGAACTTCATGGTTTCTCTTATTCAAACGTAATTTTTTCAAGAACGAGAAAGTAGAGTGCACTTCACATCGGGTGTAAATGAACCACAACACTATCAAGAAGTGAACCGCATTACTTTTTTTCGCTTTTCGTAACAATTTTTTTGCACTTACGGGATGAACAACATCATATGGCCAACCATACTGCTTCGGAATGAAAACTGCACTGCATCGGATGGGCAAGCGAGCTGCATAAATATTTTTGTCAGACATAATTTTTCTTATACGAGTCTTTGTTGTCTTTTTCTCAACAATTTTTATGAATGAGAGTGAACTGCAGAGACGAGGGCAAATGAACCGCAACATATGTCGAAGTGAACCTCATTGCTATCTTCTTTTTTCATTTTTAAAAAAACGCACCTGCATGTTGGGCGCAAGTGAACAGCATCACTGTTAAAATTAAACCACATCCGAGGACCAAACACACTTCAAGTGTTGACGTAGTCGACTAAATTTTAAGACACACGAAACAAATTGCATTTCGTACAGAGGGGTAACGAGCTTCTACACAAATGGAAAGGACTACATTTTTTTGTCTCTCTTCAAACAAATTCACACACTGTCGCCCCGTATACCAAATTTAGCATTTTTTTGCACTGGAGAAATTCAGTCAAACTGCACTTCACTACAATTCTAAAGACACAAAAAAAACTGCGAAGTGCACTGCACCACGCGAGGGTCAACTGCACTCCAGTCATGCACCCGGTGAACCTCACACCATGGACCGGCGTACTGCACGATAGTCCGTATTGGGATGCGCAGAAGACAGTGAACCTCTCTAGTAGAATCTGCGAACTGCACAAGACAACAAAGTAAGTGAAAACAACACAACGAACACAACTGAACCTCTCTAGCAGAACCTGGGAACACCAAATGTGATGCCTGCTGGAATATAGAGACACGAGGTGGGAGTTTTCTGGAGACCAAGCCATAGCCCCCATCCTACATGGAGATGTGAACGGAACCACATCCCATAATGTCGAAGCTGCACCTCGGCACTCGCCGAACTGCTCGAGGGATCTAGAAGCACTGCGCACCAAGCACAAACGAAGTTCTGATGAACTGGATGCCTGAGGGAGTTATCGGTGTTGGGGTGGTGTGGTCGGCCGACGAGGCATGCCAGGTGCGCCTCCGTGGTCGTCAAGGAGAACAGATCGGGAGAGAGGTGGAGAAGACTTGGCCGCAGGAGTCAATGCGTACCGGTAGCAGCATCGCCCGCGGTGGACGGATCCACTGCCGGCGGCCTCGCTGGGTGCCTGTGGCGGCCGGATCCGCACCATTGTGGCTGCTCGCGGGGTGGCTAGTCCGCACTGGAGGAGGATGGCGCCCAGGCCTCGCCAGAGAGGAGGAAGAGAGTCGGCTGCTCTCCTCCCTTGGCTGTATCGATGGAATATTGGGAGGCTGGGGATGTGGGGCGCCGACGTGGTTCCACGGCGGCAGCCAGGCGCCGGATTTGGAGTAGTGCGCGAGCGCAAAGCAGGGGACAACGGGGGAGCTTGGTGGAGGGGATTCCATGACGGGGAGCTTGCCGCAACGTCAGGTGGATGGCCGGATCCCGTGGTCCCGGGCTAGATCCACGCCGGCAGCTGCGCGGGCTCGCCTGGATCGGCACCGGGGCGGCGTGCAGTTGCGGTAGGGGTGGCGTCCGCTCTGCGCATTTGGGGAAGAAGAAAAAGGGGACGGAGGTTGGAGGGAGCGCGCCGGCGAGTGGCCCGAATTGCAGAAGGAGGGGTGGGTGGCCGGGGCCAGGGCCAAGGCGCATCGAGGCGCCGGTGTGCTGGAGGTAGGGGAGGAGTGGATGGCGTGGTGGGATGCGAGGTGGCATGATTCGGCGGAGGGGACACGGGGTGCGGCGGCAGAGGTGCGGGGGGGGGGGGGGGCGGCGCTCGGAAGGGAGGTGACGGCGACGGTGGTTGGAGGTGACGCGCCGGGAGGAAGGAAGCTGGGGTCGCTCTGGCGCGGCGAGGAAGGAGGTAGGAGGGATGAGATGGAGTGGATCGGTGGAGGGGATGGGGTCCGTCCGGGTGGTTGTTGACCGGAGGGTGCTGGTGTAGGGTTATTTTGCTGTAGTTCGCTTTAGGTGTGCGGGACGGTGCTTAAGTGTTAGCAGAATAAGGTTTTGGTGTGCAGAATAAGGTCTTAAGGGGTGTTATCATAATAGACCCACCCTATATATATATATATACTAGTATTCTGTCCTCTACAGCATTCACTTATAGCTATGTCTTCATTGTTGAATCTTTTGAACTAAGTGAATGTGATCGGACCCTTATCTCTCTATGCTTACTATCTCAAACTCTATCTGTCCAAATCATATGCATTCTATTAAAACTGTCTAATGTCTTCTCTGCATCCTTGTCAGCAGAAGACACAGAGACAAACATTGAGTCTGTTAAATGATTCATCCTTATTGACTGAAATCCGGAGAAGCCGGAACGACCATCCGACAAACTTGGCGGGCGTGGGAACGTGGGACAACTCTGAGTATGTTGCATGCTTGCCACGTGTCCCTCAGATGTGAACAGGTAGGGGCACCTGCGTAATTGCGCTGTGCCGCACACCTTCTTATAAATACGTGCCCCCTGTGGTCAAGAAAACCTTCTTCCACCTCTCCACCTCGTCAAAACCCTAGCGGCACCGCTAGCTCTCGACGACGCCGGCGACGAAGCGCTTAGCTGCCGCGACTTCTCCGACGCCGTCCTCACGCTGGCCGCGGGCATCGTCCTCTCCGCCGCCGCCGTAGGTGTCCTCCATCGCCAAGTTAGGGCACGGTGGATTGAACTGCTCGGTCTCCTATTCATCCCATCTAGCAGTTCTTCGTGTGGTAAATATAACTCTATTTTTACCATCTTTTTGATCCTCAATGATTCATCCAATTTACCCAAATTGGTTTCTATCTATGCAAAGTTAGATCTATTCTGTCTGCATCTCATACTACCTAATATATTCACTTAAGCTTCATATCTAGTTAGATTCCTCACTTGTACTTATTCATGGATTCGTACAAATCTGGAACCAACTCTCAACATATAAGTGAATGTCTTTGCAACATGAGGTCAATGTCTTCAAACTGATTTATCTTCAAAATCTTCTGAGAATGCATATGACCTCTTCCCCTTCCCTCGCATCTCTAATGCTATCACAGGTACATGTCCGTGGGAGAATCCCTAGGTTCTCATAGTCTGCATTCGTTTGCAGAATTCTTACAGCAACACACTGAATCTCCCGAAGCCAGTTCCTGTCTGACAAGCAAGCGAAAGCCTTTGAAGCCTTTGAACATATTGAAACCATTCAGTTTGAAGTTCATGGCTACGGAGAAATCTGTAAGGAAGGGTGGCAGACAGCGTCGAGGGGGAACATCAGAGGATCTGCCTGATGGTCTTGCGTCGACACGAATCTAATGGATTCGATGCTATTGGGCTGAACAATGGTTCAAGTACAAGTTTGTGACCCAGGTGTACGCTGAGAAGAATGCTATCAAGAGTCCTTGGGGTGATATTCTCTATCGAGGCCTTCCCCCCAAGAACAAAGCTGAAGCTATTGCACAAGAATTCTATCCTTGTATGGTCCGTTGACCACAGCCTAAGAATGCCGATCCATCATCGTTGCTCTGGTGTCGTGACGATAATCTCTTCAAGCGCAACTTCCAGTATGCAAAGGCATCGGCAAAGGAAAACTAGAAGTCATGGGCATTAGACTTCAATCCTGGTCCCTCTGCTCCCCGTTATGATGGCACACGTGAAGCGGAAGAAAATAGAATCGGCCCCTTTTCAAATCTTTATGGCCTCATCTCTTACATCTTGGTACAAGGTGCCAAAGTGGATCATTCTGATAATGATGCTGATTCTGATGAAGCCCCAGCTCCTCCTTCAAGGCCGCAGAAGCCAAAGAAAATTAAGGCTTCAACATCAGCTGCACCTCCAAAAGCTTCTCGTGTGAAGCCACTGGCCACTACACCTCCTGAAGACAGTGTGCAGTCTGAAGATCTTTCACGCATCTCCAAGAAGACGGAGAAGAAAAAGAAAATCATCAATAGTACTGATCAGACATTGACTCCCGCTGCTATTCTGCGTGAAGAGCAAATTGATCTGTCCAGCGATGACGATCTTGCAGATGATGCTCTTGAGCAACTGATCAAGAGCAAGGAAGAAGCAGGGATCTTCAATAAGTTGCCTCTCTTTGATGTGGCAGTCATCCATAACTTCATTGATGAATGGTTTGACACACCAAATCTCAGCTTTGATGATCTGCAACTGCCAATTGGCCTCAGCGTCGCCTTCAATGGCGCCATTGCTTCTGAGCTAGCTATTGCTCAGCGCATCGTCGAACTGAAGCACAAGATTGACTATGAAAAGGCTCAGTTCAAGAAGCATGTGGCCACGCTCAACGTGCAAGATGTCAAAAATTTCAAGATCATGCTGCACGAGCTCAAAGAAGCCTTTCACAAGAAGCGTGAAGAAGCTAGAGGCTCTCGTGAGTGCATGAAAAATCTGGCTGACAAGTGTGTGCTTGCCTACAATGACGCTGAGAAGCGCAAGGCTCTTGGTCGTCCTGGCATCGACCCCAGGATGGCTGCAAAGAAGAAGAAGAAGCTACCAACTGTCCAACCTGCACCTTCAAGCAAGATGAACCTCGCATTGTCTTCCCAAGCAGCATGACTGGCTCGAAGCCAAAAGTCACGTCAACCGCTTCTGAACAGAAGAAGACGAGGGCTGCAGAGGCTGAAGCCAGAAAAAGGAAAACCTCAGAAGCCTCTGATGCTGCTCCCTCCAAGAAGAAGCGCAAGACCAAGAAAAATCGGGCTGCTCCCACAGAGCCCCTTGTTGTTGAACCCATCTCAGTGGTTCGTCCTGCATCTGCAACCCAAGAACTACGAATGACTGTTCATGAGCCTGCTTCCACAGAGGCTCCTGAAGCTGAAGAGATTCTAGCAGTTGATCCCATCACTGCTGAAGACATTGGTCACCATGACAATGTTGAAGATGATGAAGTTCTTCCTCAAATTGAATACAATGTGGTATCATCGCCTGTTCTTATGAACAGCGAAATCATCAGAATTGGTCGTCCTCTGACGCCAATTGCTTAGGATGCTTCATGGGCTGATCGCCCGCAACAACAAGACTCCCCCAGTACTCCCCAACAACAACAAGTCACACCATCCGTGCAAGTTGAAGAGGATGAGGACCTGCCTACTCCATCTCCAAAGGCGTTGCCTGTATTACAAAGGCTTCGCAAAGGACCAAGGCCGCAAGTCCCTCTTCCGAGCATTCCAGAAGGAGAAGTGCACCATCAACGTGTTGCACGTCAAGTGTTTTCAGAAGCCACTCCAACTGTGAATGTCTCCGTGTCTGAAGCCCCAACTGCTGAAGACAATCCGGCTGCATCAGCCGATGACGAACTTCAAGAAGAACGTGTCCCTACTCCTCCCATTCCTGAAGAAGCTGTTCATGAAGTGAACGTGTCTGTGCCTGACCCTCCAGCTCATCAAGTGGAGGTTGAAAACCTTGAGGCTTCCACCACCAACACCAATGAAGCCAATGACATAGTCATGGCTGAAGCTAATGTGGAGCCTGTTCCAAGCACCGTACCAGAAGTCAATGCTGACAATGCTCCCGAAGCCACTGTTGCAGCCACTGCTCCTGTTCCGCCACCAAGGCCCTATACAATTGAGCAAGCATACAACCATGGCGAGCTAATCATAGTAAGATGGCCCGTTCTGGTCCCTCCTCCTAATGTCTCTGGTCCACAGTTTGACTATCACATTGAGCATAGGCCTCAGGTCCAGAAGCCAAAGCCAAGACTGCCAAGGTTTCCAGGTACTGCCACATCTGTCGGGTCCTTCAATGCAAATGGCTTCAAAAGCCACAACACATTCTTTGACAGCTCAAAGAACCCCTACACAAGGCCAGGAATTTCATCAGATTGTTTCTGGAGTCATCAGCAATGAAGCTATTACTCCTGTGTTCTGTATGATCAAGGGTGCATGTTCCCTTATATGCGCCTCGACACTGAAGCCATTGCTGGACTGCCATGCTTAGAAGAAGAACTTGACTGCTTTTGTGATGCTGGTCTGCTCAGCTTTGTGACAGACAAAGAACATTGGAATGAAGAACTATTGCTTCAATTCTATGCTACCCTCCACATTCGCGGCTACAACAGAGATACAAAGACATGGGTTCTCGAGTGGATGACAGGAAATGTTCATCATGAAGCCAAAGCTCTTGACATCATTGAGATCACAGGCCTATCCACTCCCGGAGAGCTATACGAACCTGGTTGTCAAAACCACCGCAATGCACTGGAGAGCATCTTCCATAAGCCTGAACCCAACATGAGCCAGATGTTGAGCATGATGAAGCCATTGCCACATGATGCTGAATACCCAAAGGAGTTCTTTGTTGATGACCTTGAGTATCTGCCGCGCACCATATATCACATCATCAGGCGGACTCTATGGCCTATCAAAGGACATTCATCAGCTGCAAAACTTGAAGGAGCCATGAAGACATTGGTCTTTTACATCCTCAATGGCATCAGCTTCAATGCACAAGATTTCTTCATCAGACAACTGGCTGCGTCTGGATCTGACTTGTTTGGCCTGAAATTCTATGCTCCATGGCTCATGCGCCTCATCAAGCAACACTCTGCTGTCGACTATCAGCCCTCTGCTCGCAATCATGTGATCTTTCTACCAGAGGTTGACATGTCAGTTGAAGCCATATACCCTGAGCCTGTGAAGAAGCCTCTTTGTCTTCAAAATGCTAAACATCAAAGCTTCAATCAGCCTATGCAAGGAGTCCAAGCTATCACGCGTGTCTATCCGATGGCTGGAAACACTCGTCTGCCTCATCGTGCGCCAACTGAAGCTACTGAGAGCACAATTGCTCAAAGGCCAAAGAAGCGCTCTCGGGTCCTCAATGACCGAGAACTTCTTATGGCTCTGCATCAAAAACAGGATAAGCATCATTTTTGGCTCAAGCGTCAGATGCAAAGTCTCTTGGTGGATGTAAATTGCATTCGCAATCTTGCCACCAAGAATGCATTTGTCACTCACGAGACCTGTCGGCGATCATGGAAGAGTTTGACACTGCTCAGTGCTGAAGCAGATCTTCAACACGATGGCTTCACTGAACGATTCAAGTTTGACTCCACTCCTCCACGGAATGCTGTCCTACGACGAACTCCATCCCTTGAAGACTTTGACTATTCTTCCTCCGCGGCAACCGTGAATGCAAATGTGATCGATGATGAAGATGATGCTACTTCACCACCCCCTACTTCTGCACGCATCGACACTACACCAAGTTCGGCTGCACCACCAAACGACAACGACAACCCTGCTGCTTCAACTACTCCCCATGAGGACGAGTAGATGCTCTATGTCTTCAAACCTTTTTGGTCATTACTGACAAAAGAGGGAGAAGCGTATGAGTTGATAGTCTTCAAGCGGGTTCATATGGGTGGTTGCTTTATATTTTTCCTAGTGGTTACAACTCTTGCTTTTGATACATTTCGTTCGTTGAGTTGTAACACTTAAACTCGATGGTCGTCTGCTACTTATTTGCTCTTTCATGTGTGATGATAACTTCCGCACTTAGATCATTGTGCAGACGTCCATTTTCCATTATGACTGTCATTCTTTAAGTTATATCATTTCATGCATGATGAATTATCTTCATAAGTTGAAGAGGATCTCCACAAGTACAACCTGCCATGTGTATTTGCATTCCAAAAGCAAATCATTTATATGCACATCTTCAGGGGGAGCCCTTGCCACTTATGAAGACAATACGCTATCCTTTACAACTTCACATACTTCTTTCCCGTTGAAAACTTCAACCAGTTTGTCATCAATCACCAAAAAGGGGGAGATTGTAAGTGCATCTAATGCCACCCCTAGTTGGTTTTGGAGTATTGACGACAAAGTTGGTTGAGGGACTAATGCGTTTGTGAGAATTGCAGGATAACGCAGGTAGTGTCCCTCATTGATTCAGTTTACCTACCGGAGATGACCCCTAAAAATGTATGAAGACATTGAAGACAATGGTGGTGTGTGAAGATATTCACACTGAAGACTATGACATAAGAAGACATTGAGTGAAGACTATGGAGCGCGAAGACTGAGTTGTTTCATAAATTCCTTCTCTTCTATGTTGAGTCATAGGAACCACCGTACTGTTAAGTGGGGTCCAAGTGAACAAAGTCAGAGTGACTGAAGTGATGCTCAACCCAAATCCTACGTCTTCGAGCGAAGACAATGAGAGCAAATCTTATCCAGAGCTGGATGGGTCAGCCTTGCTTGTAGCCCAAGTAAAGTTGCCGTGTGTGTTTGAAATCTGATCGTTGGAACACGTGTCAGTTCCTTAGTGACCCAGGGTCATTTCGGACATATCAGGTTGGGTTGCCTTGTGGCTATAAATAGCCCACCCCCTACACCATAAATTGGTGGCTGCTCAGAGTTAGTTTACGGGTTTTGTCGTTTTGAGAGCAACCCACCTCGAAGCCTTTGAAAGAGAAATCCTTGCGAGGACAAAGCCCAAACACCCAGAGTCAAAGAGTGTTAGGCATCACTGAAGTCTTTCTGTCTGTGTGACTTGAAGACTTATTACACTTGAGGACTGTGTATCCTCCAGCCAGTTAGGCGTCGCGTTCTGAGCATCCAAGAGTCATTATGGATCGCCGGTGAACGAAGTCTGTGAAGGTTCGGAAGTCTACCTTGAAGACTTACCAGAGTGATTGGGCGAGTACTGTGTGTCCTTAGCTGAAGGGGAATAAGGTGAAGGCACGGTCTTCTGAGTTGAATCTCAGCCTCCCTAACCAGACGTACAGTTGTCACAACAACAAGAACTGGTCCAACAAATCTTGTGTCTTCATCAAGTGACTGGTTCTATCCCTTCCCTCCTTTACTTTGATTTTGTCTTCGTGAAGTCATTGCTTATTTGTCTTATCTATTTGACTTCATAGCTTGACTACTATCGTTGATTGGCTTCATACTATCTTCCATCCCGATCCTTAATACCTAGCTGCTATTAGTCTTTGTATGTTCACATTATTGCATACTTGACTATGGCTTGCTTGTTGTAGTTTATCTTCTGCTGCATATCAATTAGGTCATTTCTATTGTTTGTCTTCGAAACTTCCAAGTTTTGAAGACTTTAATAAAAATCGCCTATTCACACCCCTCTAGTCGATAACTAGCACTTTCAATGTGGACATGATCATGAGCATGCAAGAGAAAATGGGTCGGAAGGTGGAGCATGAACTTCAATAGCTCAATCAAAGGAAGAAGAGTGCTCAATCGGGATAGGGTCTCCGGAGCACGGCTACTGCACAAGGATTGCTTTGCTTCAGACCCAACTTTCCCGGATGATCCATGGCCTCGTTGTAGTTTTCATATGCGCAAACCATTGTCTTTGCGCATTGTGGAGGGAGTGGAGGCACATAATGACTACTTTAAGTTCATAGGGGATTGTTGCGGCCAACTTTCTTCCTCTGCTAACACTACAAAAAAAAGACACATCCGTGACATTTTGGGCCGAATGAATTTTTTTTCTGTCATACTTATGACACTTCTATGACGATAATTGTGACAAAACCCGGTATCATCATAGATGTGGTGGGCTCCTACTTCCATGACAAAAAATCATTTATGGAAAATAGGCTTTTCGTCCTGGGCGGGCCGGAGACGCAGCTGCATGACATTCTTTGGTCCGTCCATGACGGAAAAAACCATGGTAGAAGCGAGGTCGAGGAAAATTTCGGGGAGTTCTCGGTTACGGTGGGAGGTCGGGGGCCGACCGATGCATGTTTCTCTTGCACACGTACGCGCGTGTGTGCGAGGCGTTGGCTCTAATTGAACCCGAGCGAGGCGTTGGGCTCTAACTGAACCCGAGCGATTGCACTGCAGGCTACACGTTACTGAACCCGAGCGATCGATTGATGGCTGTTAACTGAACCCGATCGAGCGATTCCTTCGCTACTGCTGCTAACTGAAGCTGATCAATGTTGCCTCTCTGGATGAACAGTGAGCGTTGCGGGGGGGGGGGGGGGTGCTTGGATGAACAGTGAGCGGTGGGGGTGGATGAATAGGACCCCGTGGCGTTTGCCTCGATCGAGCCAGTTGGGGCTGGATGAACAGGAACCCGCGGAGGGCTGGATGAACAGGACGACCCCGTGGAGGGCTGGATGAACAGTAGACGGTGGAGGGGTGCCCGTGGAGGGGTGGTTGAACAGTAGCCGGTGGAGTAGCGTGAAGTGGAGGCTGGATGAACAGGAGCCCGTGGAGGCTGGAGGAGGTCGAGGTAGCCCGTGGAGGCTGGAGGAGGTCGACGGTGGAGATGAACAGTATCCCGTAGAGTCCCGTTTTGCGGTACGCCACACCCCTCCCGATGAACAGGACCCCCGTTTCGACCGTAGCACTCCAACACAAGTCCGTTTCGTCCGCTTTGCGGTACGCCACACCCCTCCCAATCAACAAGACCCCCGTTTCGACTGTAGGAGGTCTGTTTCCTCCGTTTTGCGGTATGCCAGACCCCTCCCAATGAATAGGATCCCATTTTGAACGTGGCCGGTCGAACACAAGGCCGTTTCCTCCGTTTTGTGGTACACTAGGCCTCGTTTCCATCGCCTGTTCCGTCCAAGCCAGTTGGCTCCCACGCGTTCCGTTGCCTCCCGATGAACACAAAGCATTCCATTGCCTCCCCATGAACATGACGACGACGTGGTTTCTCCGTTCTGACCCAGCCATGTACACAAGCCCTGGTCGTACGTATGCGCGAGTAGGTGTTCGAGACCCCGCCCGTATGTACAGTTACGTGGCCGTATTTTCTTTCTTGCACACTGGCCGCTGTACGTATGTGTACATGCTATGTGCGCGCCTCTACTACGACACGTGCACACCTCTACATCGACCAGTATATATGTACGTACACGTTCGTGACTAGAATGACAACGCTACGTACGCTTCGACCAGGTGGGTCCCAACTGTCAGGCACTTCCTTGCGTGCGAAGATGTAGATAGTGGGTCCCAGCAGTCAGGGGGGCGAATCGATTTTTTATTTTTTGCCCGGACGCACTTCCTTGCATGCGAAGATGTAGCTGGTGGGTCACAGCAGTCAGGGGGGCGAATCGTTTTTTTCGGATACACTTCCTTGTGTGTGAAGATGTAGCTGGTGGGTCCCAACAATCAGGGGAAAAACATTTTTTTCAAGAAATACAGTGGCCCGTCCGGTGGGTCCCAGCTGTTAGGTGGAGGAATCATTATTTTCTGCATAATAAGGAGGCACTTCCTTGCTGCGGCCATGGACCCAGCTGTCAGCCTCTCTACGTACAATCCACGTCCGATGGAAGTCGTTCCTTGACCACGTTGGCCATGCCGTGCCGAGAGCACCACGGCGGTGGACGACGGCGAGGCAAAGGAAGGGGACAACGCGAAGCCGGGGAAGATGCGACAGGGGATGCACACACGGAGAGGAGTATGATGGTCCACTGGTTCGGCTACGGTGTGAGGCTACCGTCGTCGCAGAATAACAGGGGGTGTGGGTGAGTGGAGGGATGGCCTGGCCAGCGGTGGGAGTAGTAGGGGGGTGAGGCCTCCACGACAGCACAGCCAGCCACGGGAGGCAGGAGCAGGAGGCAGGAGCAGGCGGCACGACCGGCGCTGCTTTGGGCGGCTGGAGCAAGAATACCATAGGTTGAAGAAGCACGACGGCCGTTGGATGGACATTGTACGATCACTGCAGCTAGAATCATTTCTATTGACTAAGTTGACAAAGCCCTTGGTACGTCAACTTAGTAGGCCCACAGGTCAGCTTCCGAAACGGTGCGCCCCAGATGTCAGGAGGAGGAATCATTTTTTGGGCGGGTGAAGCTAGAATATCCGAGATTGAAGAAGAAGCACGACATCCGTTGGATGGACATCCAACGACCACTGCTGCTAGAACCGTGTGTTGACTATTGACAAAGCCTTGCATACGTGTCAACTCTCTTTTTTTAGGGGACACATCAACTTAGTAAGGCCAGAAGTGTGTGGCAGAGAACTTATAGCCCATTTGAGATTTGTAAGAATGTGCAACCCATTTTTGAATTCTAATGGAATTTACTACAGCCCATTTACAGTTTGTTAAAAGTACAACCCATTTCAACCAACCGTTCAAAACAGAATTCAATAAAATTTCCCACATTTTGATGGGATCCGAAATATTTTTATCCGAAATTTCTAGTCAGATTAAATACAATTTCAATATAAATTTATATTACGTAAAAATCCAATGAAACATTGCGCTCGCAACAATTAATGAAATTAAATTTCTCAATATCCAAAATTAATATTTTAAAAAGTAATTACGTGTTTGGTGCATTTTTTATATTTACTGCAGAATTTCTATAATTACATCCCATTTATTATTTCTTAAAGCCCATTTTCTTGTTAAGCCTAATGCATCCCTCCTAGGAAAGATTTGCAGCCTAGCGGGGCGGAGAATAACAACTTGACCTTGCGTGGGTATTCCTAAAAAAAGTATAGCTAGACTAGCCATTTTCAGCTTGAAAAAATTAATATCTGGGTTGGATATCTGGCCTGGGCTAGACGGGCCACATCCCACCCAGTTAATACCTGCAGTGATGTTTTTGTTGTTGTTCAGAGGAGAAAAATTAATATCTGGGCTAAACATCAAAAAATTCTGTAGTGCTCACACCTCAAAAACACAAATACTGCTCGAGCTGCTTGGTCCCAACTGTCGGCCGCTTCTTGTGCAATTCTCTCATTTATTGAGTACTCCCTCCTTTCCGGTTTATAGTGCTCAATTCAAAAATCTCACCAATCAAGGTAGATGTCGAGTGGTGGAATACTTTTTATAGTTTTGCAAAAGCACCTAATTAATGCTCTTGTTATCCTCAAAAAATTATGTTTATCAATGCATTGATTGCAATGCATGCATGCATAAAGTACATGCATTGGTCAATGTTCTCTTAATACTTGCATGCAATGATTTAATGCACCTTTGAATCTGAACATGTGATGGAAAACAACCAAATTGAGCCTTATAAAATGGAAAAACTAAAATTTTGACATAAGCCCTATAAACCGGAAAGGAGAGAGTACATAGGTTGACAATGGTGTGGGAACGTGATGTCAGGAAACCAGGAGGAAGCAAAATAAATTATAGTTATATATATATATAATAAGGAGGCACTTGCATACGTGAGGCTATGGCCCTCGTGGGTCCCCATTGTCATCCTCTCCAAGTAAAGTCATCTCCTCGCCAGCGCGTGCTTTCCGCCCGAAACAGTCAGCGCCGCCCGCCCCGCTTCCCGGTGCAGGCGATTGCTCCGCCTTCAAACGACACAAGTGCCGTCCGTCCGTCCATCTGTCGCCCACATTAATGATACGCGGTTGCCTAGGCAGCTACTCCGGCGCCACACGTCCGTCCCTCCGCCGCCCACCATTGCTATATAAACTGATGCGCCGGCCATAGCCGCAGTCATCCACATCCGTTCCCTTTCTCCTGTCCACACCGCTACTGCCCACCATGGCATCCTCGCGCTCCAGCGCTCTTCGGGACGGGCGGACGACGGACCACAAGGAGATGGCAGCCATTGCTGCCGACCGGCTGGCCGGCAGGCAACCGGAGGACGACGACATCCCAATGGAGAACATGGTAGTCGATGATCCGGCGCCAACCCCCTCCTCCGCGCCATCCTCGTCGGTGCATTGCACCATGACCATCGGCGAGGCCCGTGCCTAATATATGGACACGGTGAGGCAGATGCGTGAGGAGCAGTTCCAGGCGGCGCAGGCTGACGCCGCCTACAACCACCATCTCCTCCAGGAGCACCTGCAGGCGGAGGAGGAGATAGCCACGCAGCGGGCGGAGCAGGAGGCGCTGCTTGACTCATCTCGCTCCGCCCGCGAGGGCCGCCTCGAGTGCTGGCTGTACCGCATGCAGGTGGCGGAGGCTGCGGCCGCCTACAAAGAGGGCGCTGAAGCGGGAGAGGCGCTGTTTGGCGAGACCGAGGACGAGGCAGAGGACAATACCAGCTCTGACGAGTGCCCGCTCCGCTGGCGTTGATGAGGCCCTACTCTGCCGAGGCCCCGTGGTGCCAACACCGAGGCAGAGGACACCGCCGGCTCCATCGAGGCCCTGCCCCACCAACAACGAGGCAGAGGACATCACCGGCTCAGCCGAGGCCCCACCCTACCGGCAACGAGGGGGAGGATTTCCACCGCTCAGCCGAGGCGCCGCCCGCCGGCAACAAGACAGAGGACATCGTCGGCTCCACCAAGGCCCCGCCCTGCTGCCAACGAGGCCGCGCCACACAGAAAACGAGGAAGAGTAGAACACGGTAGGTCACTGCCGCTCGGGTCCAAGTAAGGCCACCGCTGCTACCCTCCGGTTGAAGCCAAGCTAGGCGGGTTGACCATTGACGACCTATTAGCTTCTTGGCGACGACGTGGAGTCGGAGAGCTGTGCTGGAGAAGAACACTGCTTCTACTTAACTGTTGGTGCAGTTGGCTGACTGACATGTTGGCCCAGCAGGCCACATGTCAGTTACGCAACTGCACCTGCAGTTAAGTCACTGAAGCTTCTATTCGGCTCAGTGGGACCCAGGTGGGTAGCTTCGGTTAATTAATTATACCTCCAACACACCCCTTTTTAGTTGAAGAATGTATGAAATGGAATGAAATCCGGCATGTTTATATGAAATACGACCGTGTATGAATGAATTTATTTTGATTAGTTTGAATTCCTGTATCACTGGCATTGGATGAACATGCAAAACAATACGTACTAGCATTATTCCCAAGGTGATCACCTCGTTTGCAGCAGTTTCACATGTACTCCCTCCGGTCCTCTCTAGTCTGCATACAAGTTTTGTCTGCAGTCAAAGTATCTCTACTTTGACCAATCTTATAGAAAAAAGTATGCACTTTCACAATGTGCAAAGTAAAAAGGAACAGAAGGAGTACAAAGAGTTTGAGCAGCTTTTTAGCGTTTCTGTACATTGCAATCAAACACACAGGGCTGGCAATTCATAGAGAACATTCAAAACAATCGATGATTATGCATCTCAGCGACTCACATGTCAGAGGCAATATTTACTTCACAACTAAAGAATAAAGAAAAAATTGATCGACGCTGCTGACAGCAAAGGGCGTCCCATTCGAAAATATCAAACGCATGTCTTGCTAAAATCAATGAGCAAAATTTGACAAGGTTGTCCCATTCCAAAATATCAAATGCCTACGATTGTGGAATGGGCAGGGTTTGCCATCAGTTCGGACATTGACATGGCACCTCGTGCTAAATAAACCAGCTGTTCTTTTTGTGCAGTTCCACCAAAATCAACCAAATTCGCGCGTAGCTTGTATGATTTCGCCCTTATATGTTGCAACGCCTTGAACTTATCGGCACCTCCTTTCTTGTGGTGGAAATGAATGATTCGATGTATTCATGAACATTTTGTGCAGTTCCCATTGAAATCAAGCTGAGCACCCCTGTTTGCACAAATACAAAAAAGTGATTAGTATAAAGCAAACTGTACTATGAATTGACAGTTTAAACAGGCACCTACATGGTCCATGTAGAGCACACTTTTAGAAAAATGGAACTCACCAGAAAGAATCCTAGAACAACATTGTACTCGCGCATCACAGCAAAAAATGGAGATTTGTCAGTCCTTCTGAGCTGAAGTTAGTTTGGTCTTGTGGGGAGTAATGTAACCATCCTTCAACTGCTCCTTCTGATGAGAAGATAGACAGGGCTTCTTCATCCTGGCATAATCGGAACTAGTCACTTCACGTACTCCATATTCTTCTTCAGAGGAAGATGATCCTGTTGTGCAAAGACAAGAGGACTACTAAATGCTAGCATCCCTGTTTGCTCGAAAAAAGGAAAGGAAATATTTAAAACACACAGATGAAGCACTTCTCAAGGACAATACCACTTTTTCATGACAGTATCTAAACAGTAGCACAACACCAATAGAGATGACAAAGCTCAATCATATGGATGAAATCAGTGGGCGAGTACCAACCTTTGTCAGGAGGCTTATTGTGTAGAGCATACAGATGAAGCACTTCTCCGGAACCATCTGTTGCTATCTACTGGTGGTGGCCATGCTTACTATATACTCCTCAATTAGTTTAATGTTTCCAACATCTTCTTGTGCAGTTCCACTAAAATATATGGTATCTTCAAAGAAGATCCCTGTTTGCACAAGTAGAGATAATTACGTATTACATTAAGAGTGTCATCAAATCAGTGGCAAAACAATTGCTCGTTCCAGCCATAGCAATAAATTAAGATGCAAAACTATATCATTACTTGTGTCATCACAGTTCCAGTGCTTCATTACAGCACCGGGAGTTGATTTTTGTTTTTCCGCTTGTTCTTCCCCTTCATCACTTGGTTCAATAACAGACAAGCTTCGCCTTCAATGTAAGATTTGGCATGTCAATTAGGGAGCACAAGTATAGCACTAAACAATGACATTAATTTTCTGATGAAAGTGGCAAAATACAGGCCAACAGTTGTGAAATATCCTTATCTTACCTCAATGGGATATTACGGTGCACATACAGATTGGAAGTCTTGTCTCCATTTGTGCAGTTCACTAAAATCAAGCAACATTACCATACATGTAGCACAACATATGAAAGCACACTGCAGAATCATGTGAAAGAAGGCTAGTACTAACCTCTCATGATGCGGAATTCAAACAACTCACAAGAAGAAGATCTGAACCAAATTTGCCAACACGGATAGGAAGTAAGATCTCCTCTTGTGCAGTTCCACTAAGATCAAGCAATCAAGCAACATTGTCGGTGTGACATTTTGGTTGAACTGCACAAAACACTCTTAAAACATAAGTGTTTTGTGTAGTGCAACAAAAGGTCACAATGGCAACGAGGTCAAGTAGATAACCCTGTTTACACAGAGGTGCAAAGGAAACAACTAGTGGTCAATAACGGTGGATGACACAGAAGCCAACAAAAGAAGCATCTACCTTATCTAGATGGGAAAGAAAGCAAGACAGTAGCATTTCTCAAATGGTGGCATTGATTAATATTAACATAGAGATTATATTAACAATAAAATTCGTTAAACATGTAATTTGCTTTTAACTGTGGCATTGCATCAATTTTCCAGCCGCATTATTAGAGGTTGTTTGTTTACAGGGACATTTTGGTGTAGGGACTAAAAAAACTCCGTGTCAGTCCCATCCAAACCAAACAGGAGGTACTTTTAGGGACTAAAAGTGGGCATTTTTTGGACTAAAGAAAGAAGACCCCGAGGGAGTCTTTTTTGGGACTTTTTCCAATAGTTTCCCCAGCCACGCATCACACCTTGTCTCTATTAGTTCATTACTAGGGGTAACATGGTCTTTTAGCATGTCATTTAATAACCTCTAGTCCATGTTTAGTCCCTGGAACGAAGCAGGTAGGGACTAGGGAGTTTTTAACCAAACAGGGCCTTAGATTAACAACAGCTAAAGAGTTGCGTGGGACAGTGGATGCACCAGCACCATGTGCATCTACCGATGTACTGTGGTCATGCACAGTCTGTTGCAACAAAGAACAAACAACCAACGAGCATATTTGTGTTGGTCCCAGTTTTGTTATCTTTAGACACCTTTCCCTATGTGAGCGCAGCAAATCTAGTCCTACTCAAACTCTACAGCCTTGTCCCCCAAAACAAAAGATCAGTTTGTTACAGATGTGCGTACTACGTTTGTCATTGGTTTACCTTTTCGACCAACGTAGGTGCTGGATAGCCAGTCTGTACTAGTACTTTCGCCCCTTCCTTTCCTCTTTGAACTACGTCCTAGATTTATGTGATACAAATTTCCCTACTGCTTTCCCCACTCCTTTCCTCTTTGAACCACTTCCTAGATTCATGGTATACATGCAGCTAGAGCAATGCATGTGGAATAAGTAAATTATACCTTAAGGTTCTTCGGGCGTGGTTCGGTGGGCGACGGGACAACAGCAAAGAAGAAGGGGTCGGAGGCCCTCCCGCGCCGCTGATGGGTGAAAGTGAACAGCTGCGCCGGCAGTGGATTCCCTCCCTCGCCAACGGCGACAGCGTTAAGCCTCCTTCCCTTCCCGGCGGACGGATCCTGCCGGCTCTTTGAGCAGCAGTGAGGGGAGAGAGAGGCCAACAAAGTCTTATTTAGATATGGAGAGTGTGAGAGAGTGTGAAGAGTGCAACTACAAGCGCTAAGGCTCCAGCATGTATATATATACTGGAGAGAGAGTGTGAAGCGTGCAAACCCTAGAAAACAAGCGCGAGGCTGCACCTTATAGAGTACGTGATGAGGTGATTATACGGTCACTACGAGATCGTATAGCTCCGTATCCATCCATTTTGACCAGTCAAAGAATCCTCCTGGCACAAATTATTCTCAAGTGTAGTTATCGAACCCAAGACCTCAAGTTTTTTTTGAGTGGAACCCAAGACCTCAAATTTGATGAGCGAAAAGGCTAACCAGCTACAGAACCCTCCCGTTATGTTCAATGAGAGGAAAATAACCTTTTATACATTCCTGCATTCGTGTGACAAGCATGCCGTGTTTTTTTGTGTGTGTGTGGGAGTCATTGGGATTTAAATCATAATCGTGTCATGTGGCTTTGGTGGTAAGACTATCCATAGTGGTGCAGAAATAATGTAGCCTTAGTCACCTTACCTCTCTCCACGTAGTATGTTGTGTCCGACCAATCAGAGGGTGAAACAAACAAATTAATGAGAAAAAATAAAAGCGCCAGCGGTGTATCTTACCTCACACATCTCGCTACTGCTCGGGAACACTGTCCAATTGATCCCTCTGTTCGCTTGTCGGAGTAATGGGCCATGGGTAGCCTGACCCGAGTCCCTTGGCACATCAAAACTTTGGGCCGGCTTTGTCCCGCAACGGCCCCAGCTAGAAGATCCTCCCTCCGGGGGCCGGCTGGCTCAGAGGCCGTCCACCAGAGGACGACCAAGTACCAGAAGATGGCCCTAAGAGCGGACGGCTCCAGTAGACCAGCTCCTGGCCTCCCGCCGCCCTCAGAGTCTGGGCCGCCATCAAGGGTACAAGGCAGAGTGTGGCCACAGTGAAGCCCCTCGCCCCCAAATCCCGGGATAAGCATGGCTACAGTGCCCCGTACGGGCAGAGATCTCCGCACAGCGTGGCACTGTGCCATGTCCCCCCTGACGTCGCTTCGGGCAGGTGGAGCCCTGTTCCCCACGACAGCATGTCGGTACAGCCTGCCGGTGGTGGGCCCTATCGGGCAGTGACGCCACGGAAGACGGCGGAAGCCTAACCAGTTGGACTCGGGAAGGGCCGGCCTTCAGCAGGTGACCGTCCCTTGCCCCAAGGCAAGCATGCCATTAAGATGATGAGACCAGGTGTGGCTACAGTGATCTCCCACCAGGCGGCGGGACAATAGCCACGATGAGATGACCAAGCCCTCGTCACTGACGGCACGGCTACAGTGAGCAGCCACCAACCAGTCAGCGGGGCCCACTAGGCAGCGAGCCCCAATGGTCGGCAAAGAAGCCGGAGGCCGGAGACGCTGACAGCCGGGCCCAGTACCCGACCAGATTACCGTTGTACCCCTGGGTGGTAGGCCTATGTAAACCCCCCAGGACACCCATGCAAAGGGTTCCGACTCAGATAGAACTAGCCAGTTACCTAGGGCAGGGAAGAGCTAGCCTTGCCTTCCCCTACCTCTAGACACAGCTCAAGGAGCACCTTGTATCACTAGTGCCTTAGTGATCATGCGTAGACCCCGCAGAGCAGGAGTAGGGGTATTATCTCCACGGAGAGCCCCCAACCTGGGTAAAGTTTGCCGGTGTACGTGTCTATGCCTCATCCCGCATCCAGGCACCGGCGACGTTCTACTCGTTCCCACCATGATAAGCCATCCGTTGGCATATGTCGTACCCAACCCCTAACATTTGGCGCCCACCATGGGGCGAGGTGCACCGTTTCCCAGAGATCTGCTCTGGACGGGAACCCTGTTCCTTCCTGGTGAGCAAAGCCAGCCCAGCACGGCTGACGATGTCAGCCCCGACGCGCTGCACGGCACGAAGATCGCCTACGCGGCGGGCTGCCTCGCTGACCTCGTCGGAGAGATCGACCTCTCCGACAAGCCAACCTCCGACGCGGGCACTAGCTACCCCGAGAGCCGCCTTGTCAGCCTCCTCGACCAGCTCCATGTCACCAGCGAGCCTGCTGTGGACCTGGAGTCTGTTGGCTCCACCGATTCGATGATCGTCAACTCCGACACGGGGTCGTTTGATGCGTTCCCCACCAACGTGGTGGTCTACGACGAGCCGCCTCCTTGCGAGCACAGCGGCGGGAGCACCGTCATGGAGGTGCTCATCATCAGCAGCGGAGAGCACTCGGACGAGCGTGCTCGAGACCCCCTCGACGTGGCTATTCGCGAATTAACTACGACCATCCTAGAGGGCACGGATGCTGAGGTGCTGGAGGTGCGCCGCGTCCAACTTCTCAAGAGCGCTGGCCGCCTGGCCAGCATGTGCCATCTCTCGAACGCCTACCGACGCGAGATAGATCGGGCCATTGGCAGCACACCGGCTCCTGAGGGGCCTAGCCGCCTCGGCATGGTTCGGCAGCGTGGCGCGACCGTCGCCAACATGTTCGGGGCACAATGCCCTGTTTACGCCACGCCTGCAGAGAACATACGGGCCGCCCAGGCGGTGACGGATGAGCTGGACAAATACGACGGCGATGAGCGCCGCCACACGACGGAGTGGGTCCAGCAGCTCCTAGACGCGGCCACCGCCCAACACGAAGCCGGCTGCCGCGCTGAAGTTCCAGCCCGACGAAACAATGAGCCGCCCCCTCGCCAAGACCATGGGGCGACATCCCGGACGCCGACTGGTGGTGCCGATGGAGGAAAAGGCAACGAGCCGGCTGCTAGCCGCAGCTGGACACGCCTCTCCATCGAGCAAGACGAGGACGACCGCCCTCGAGCGGTGGAGCGGTGAGGCGACCCACCGCCTCCTCCGCCTCGTGGAACTAGGCATCCCACTCCGCTGCCTGTCACGCACCTGACACTCGGCGACCGCCTTGGCCGCTGAGAGGGAGTCGGAGAGAACGACACCCGCCGTCGGATCGATCGCCTCAACCGATCGCTGACGCTAGAAGAAGAAGACCCACTGGGCCCGCCCTGTTTCGGCCCGCGAATCCGAGATGAGCTTTTCCCGAAAGGGTTCACTCTCCCGCGAGATACGCCCAAATACACCGGCTCCGTGAAGCCGGAGGACTGGCTGGTCGATTACTCCATGGCCTTCAGCATAGCGAACGGCAACAAGCGTGTTGCCGTGAAGTACATACCGCTCATGCTTCAGGGCACGGCCCGGACGTGGCTTAATAGCCCGAAGCCCCACAACATCAACATATGGGTAGATTTCACCGAGGCCTTCATCCGCAACTTCACCAGCACGTACAAGTAGTCTCCCAAGCCCTGACAGCTCTCCTTGTGCGTCCAAGGGCCCAGCGAATCAACTCGCGACTATCTCACGCGCTGGGCCGAGCTGCGCAACTCCTGCAAGGGCGTGCATGAGGTACAGGCCATCGAGTACTTCACCGCCGGGTGCCGAGAGGGCACCCTCCTCAAGCACCGGCTTCTCTGCGACGAGCCTGCGACTCTCGACGAACTGTTGATCATCGCTAATAAGCACGTCACGGCCGACTCCTCCATGAAGGCGGAGATCCTAGTCGATGCATCCGGCAAGGTGGCACCTTAGGCTCCTCGGACTCTGGTTGGTGAGACCAGTCGGAGACAGCCCCCAAGCAACAACAAATGGAAGGCCACCCAACCGACTTCCAACAGCCGGCAGGTGGCGACAGTCGAGGATCAGCAGCTAGAGGGGCAGCCAGCGCCCAAGCGTCAGAAGGGCGGAAAGCCCAATTGGTTGCCCGCCTTCTCGTATGAGTAGACCCTCGATGCTCCCTGCAAGTTCCACAGTGGCGCGAAGCTATCCAATCACACCACTCAGAAGTGTCACTGGCTCACCAGGATCGCTAAGGGAGATGGCCTCCTACCTCCTCCGCCCTCTGGCCCGCCTCCTCCTCCTCTCAGCAGCCGGCGGTCCGGCCAGTCGGCGCCATCCAAGACGAGTATCCTGCAGAGCATGGAGCTTATGTTCTGTTCACTAGTGTGGCCGATGACAGGCGCAATAGACGACAACAAGAGCAAGAGGTGCAGGCAGTGGCCTCAAGCACCCCAGAGTTCATGCATTGGTCCGAGAAGCCCATCAGTTGGAGCAGGGCGGACCATCCGGAAGTGATGCCTTCTCCCGGTTCCTACGCCTTAGTCCTGGAGGCCACCCTCGCAACACAAAGACGAGCGGCTCGTTTTTCCAGAGTCTTGATAGATGGCGGCAGCAACATCAATATCCTATACCGTGACACAATGGAGAAATTGGGAATCAAGCAGAAGAAGCTCCTCCCGAGTCGGACTGTATTCCATGGCATAGTCCCTGGCCTTTCCTGTTCACCAATCGGCAAGACCCAGATTGATGTCCTCTTTGGAGACAAGAATCATTTCCGCCGAGAGCCAGTTTGGTTTGAGGTGGTGGACCTAGAGAGCCCTTACCATGCACTGCTTGGCCGACCAGCTCTGGCAAAGTTCATGGTGGTCCCCCACCACGCTGATACGTCTCCAACGTATCTATAATTTTTGATTGTTCCATGCTATTATATTACCCCGTTTGGATGTTTATGGGCTTTATTCTACAAATTTATATCATTTTTGGGACTAACCTACTAACCGGAGGCCCAACCCATATTGCTGTTTTTTGCCTATTTCAGTATTTCGAAGAAAAGGAATGTCAAACGGAGTCCAAATGGAATGAAACCTTCGGGAGCGTTATTTTTGGAACAAATCTGACCCGGAGAGCCTGGAGTGCAAGTTAAGAAAGCTCCAAGGGCCCCATGAGATAGGAGGGCGCGCCCCCCTGTAGGGTGAGCCCCCCTGTCTCGTGGGCCCCTCGGGCGTCCACCGACGTACTTCTTCCTCCTATATATACCCACGGACCACGAAAACATCCAGGAGCACCACAAAACACAATTTCCACCGCCGTAACCTTCTGTATCCGCGAGATCCCATCTTGGAGCCTTCGCCGGCACTTTGTCGGAGGGGTAATCGATCATGGAGGGCTTCTACATCAACACCATAGCCTCTCCGATGAGTTGTGAGTTGTTTACCATAGACCTACGGGTCCATAGTTATTAGTTAGATGGCTTCTTCTCTCTTTTTGGATCTCAATACAATGTTCTCCCCCTCTCTTGTGGAGATCTATTCGATGTAATCTCTTTTTGCGGTGTGTTTGTCGAGATCCGATGAATTGTGGGTTTATGATCAAGTTTATCTATGAATAATATTGGAATCTTCTCTGAATTCTTTTATGTATGATTGAGTTATCTTTCCAAGTCTCTTCGAATTATCAGTTTGGTTTGGCCTACTAGATTGATCTTTCTTGCCATGGGAGAAGTGTTTAGCTTTGGGTTCAATCTTGCGATGATCTTACCCAGTGACAGAAAGGGTTGCAAGACACGTATTATATTGTTGCCATCGAGGATAACAAGATGGGGTTTATATCATATTGCATGTGTTTATCCCTCTACATCATGTCATCTTGCTTAAGGCGTTACTCTATTCTTATGAACTTAATACTCTAGATGCAGGCAGGAGTCGGTCGATGTGTGGAGTAATAGTAGTAGATGCAGGCAGGAGTCGGTCTACTTGTTATGAAAGTGATGCTTATATACATGATCATGCCTAGATAATCTCATAACTATGCGCTTTTCTATCAATTACTCAACAGTAATTTGTTCACCCACCGTAATACTTATGCTATCTCGAGATAAGCCTCTAGTGAAACCTATGGCCCCCGGGTCTATCTCTTATCATATTTGCTTTCAATTTACTTTTATTTGCATCTTTATTTTCTGCATCTATATTATAAAATACCAAAAATATATTTATCTTATCATACTATCTCTATCAGATCTCACTTTCGTAAGTGACCGTGAAGGGATTGACAACCCCTTTATTGCATTGGTTGTGAGTTCTCAGTTTGTTTGTGTATGTGCGTGGGACTTTTGAGGAGCCTCCTACTGTATTGATACGTTGGTTCTCAAAACTGAGGGAAATACTTATGCTACACTTTGCTGCATCACCCTCTCCTCTTCGGGGAAAACCAACGCTAGCTCAAGGCGTAGCAAGAAGGATTTATGGCACCGTTGCCAGGGAGGTCTTCGCTCAAGTCAAGACATACCAAGTACCCATCACAAACTCATCTCCCTCGCACTTACATTATTTGCCATTCGCCTCTCCTTTTCCTCTCCCCCACTTCACCCTTGCCATTTTATTCGCCCTCTCTTTCCCAATCTCCTCTCTCTTTCGCTTGCGTTTTTGTTTGCTTGTGTCTCCATGTGCCTTCTATGTGCTTGCATCTTCGCTTGCTAAAAATCTATCGATATGGATCCACTTAAAGTGTTCTACTTGGATCATCTTCGATCCTTATGCTCTCGTGCTGAAACCCCAACTAGCCTAGTTGATGGGAAATCTTTAGATGAGCATGCTCATTTTGTGCATCACCGTTTGTCTGAAAAAGGGAGACTCTTATGGGATCAAATAAACAGATTGATGTGTTATGCTTGGAATCTTTGTGAAATTTGTGATTTTACTTGTTGCTCTAAGAACCCTAAAAAACACCTTCCTTACCTATGTGAGTTTAATGAAAATAAAATCTTATCTTCTTATTCAAAGGGTGTTTATAGTTACTATGATATCGAAAAAATTTAAGAATTTGTTGCTTTTAAGGGTGATTATGAAGTTGCTTCTTTGATTGAAAAGTATGATATTACTCTCTACGAATCTGAAAATTTTGACATACTTAAATATTGCTATGAAAGCTATGCTCATAATGTCTATGTCAAAGAATTTATTGAGAGAATGACCGTTGCTTTGGAAGAAAATAATGATATTGATGAATCTATAGATAATGATGATTCCGACAATTTGATTGAAATATCCCTTGATGAACATGATGCTTGCTATTCTTGTGGCCATGATGCCAATATTTATGAAGATCAATTTGCTATAGTTCCTTATGTTAAACATGAGATCGTTGCTATTGCACCCATACTTGGTATCTCCTTGAATAAAAAGCATGATTGCAATGATTTTACTATAAATTCTCTTGATGTTAATTGTGCTAATAATATGCAAAACCCTAAGCTTGGGGATGCTAGTTTTGTTATGTCTACTACTTGTTGTAATGATCATGATTGGGGTGATTCTTTTTATGGTCTTGAAAATTTATTTAAGCCTCATGGCGAATATGAGATTGATAATAGTGTTTGCAATATTATTGAAAGTGTGTTTGGAAGAGTGTCAACTTTAGATCCCACATATTTTGAGAATGTTCAATCTTATGCTATTTTTGATAAAAGTGGGTTTGGAGAGGTCATGACTTTAGTTAATGTTAATCCCACTATTTTGGAAGAGTGTCAACTTTGCATGCATGTGGATCATGTTGAAAATATTTTATGTGATAGCTATTTTGTTGAATTTTCTCATGATCCCACTTGTAATTATTATGAGAGAGGAAAATATGGTTGTAGAAATTTTTATCTTACTAAATTACCTCTCGTCATGTTGAGATTGCTATCGTCTCTTTCTTCTTCCTTGCATGTGCTAGTTTTTGCTTGCCTTGCAAATTTGTTTTCTTATAATATGCCTATGCATAGGAATATGTTAGACTTAGATGTGTTTGTCACGTGTTTCATGATGTCTCTTTATGCTTCAATTCTTGTCTTTCATGTGAGCATCATTGAAGTCTCAATGCCTAGCTAAAAAGGCTTTAAAGAAAAGCGCTTGTTGGAAGACAACCCAATAATTTTCCTTGCTGTTATTAAATAAATCTTGCATCTACTCTTTGTTTAGATGTGTTTTTATCTTTTAGTTAGTGTTTGTGCCAAGTAGAACCTATAGGATAACCTACGATGATAGTTGATTTGATTCTGCTAAAAAACAGAAACTTTGCACCCACGAGAAAAAATTCAATAAATCACAGAAACGTGCTTTTGCATTTATTATTTTTGCAGCTGATCAATAGATAAATTTTCCAGTACGTCCTATTTTGGTAAGATTTTTAGAGTTCCAGAAGTTTGCGTTAGTTACAGATTGCTACAGACTGTTCTGTTTTTGCCAGATTCTGTTTTTCATGTGTTGTTTGCTTATTTCAATGCATCTATGGTTAGTAAATTAGTTTATGAACCATAAGGAAGTTGGAATACAGTAGGTTTAACACCAAAATAAATAAAGAATGAGTTCATTGCAGTACCTTATGTGGTGGTTTTGTTTTCTTTCACTAACGGAGCTTATAATATTTCCTGTTGAGTTTTCTGTTGTGAAGTTTTCAAGTTTTGGGTAAAGCCTTTATGGATTATGGAATAAAGGGTGGCAAGAGCTTAATCTTGGGTATGCCCATGGAACCCCAAGATATTCAAGAGTAGCCAAAATCCTAAGCTTGGGGATGCCCCGGGAAGGCATCCCCTCTTTCATCTTCGTTCATTGGTAACTTTACTTGGAGCTATATTTTTATTTGCCACATGATATGTGTTTTGCTTGGAGCGTCATGTATTATATTAGTCTTTGCTTTTTAGTTTACCACAATCATCCTTGCTGTACACACCTTTTGGGAGAATCCTATTTGATTAGAATTTGCTAGAATACTCTATGTGCTTCACTTATATCTTTTGAGCTTGATAGTTTTTGCTCTAGTGCTTCACTTATATCTTTTAGAGCACGACGGTGGTGTCTTAATTTTGAAGAAATTGCTAGTCTCTCATGCTTCACTTATATCATTTTGAGAGTCTTTTAGAACAGCATGGTATTTGCTATTGTTACAAAGTTGGTCCTAGAATGATGAGCATCCAAGTTGGGTATAATAAAAACTATCATAGGAAGTGAATTGGATGCTATGATCAACTTGATACTTGATAATTGTTTTGAGATATGGAGGTAGTGATATTAAAGTTATGCTAGTTGGGTGATTATGAATTTAAAGAATGCTCGTGTTTAAGTTTGTGATTCCCGTAGCATGCACGTATGGTGAATCGCTTTGTGATGAAGTTGGAGCACAATTTGATTTATTGATTGTCTTCCTTATGAGTGGCGGTCGGGGATGAGCGATGGTCTTTTCCTACCAATCTATCCCCCTAGGAGCATGCGCGTAGTGCTTTGATTTTTGATGACTTCTAAATTTTTGCAACAAGTATATGAGTTCTTTTGATTAATGTGGAGTCCATGGATATACACACCCTTTCACCCTTCCACCATTGCTAGCCTCTCTTGTGCCGCGCAATTTTCGCTGGTACCATAAACCCTTTATTTACCTTCCTCAAAACAGCCACCATACCTACCTATTATGGCATTTCCATAGCCATTCCGAGATATATTTCCATGCAACTTTCCACCGTTCCGTTCATATGACACACATTACTTTTGTCATATTGCTCTTTGCATGATCATGTAGTTGACATCGTATTTGTGGCAAGGACACCTTCATAATTTTCATACATGTTGCTCTTGAGTCATTGCATATCCCGGTACACCGCCGGAGGCATTCATATAGAGTCATATCTTGTTCTCGCTTTGAGTTGTAAATCCATAAAAGTGTGATGATCTTCATTATTAGAGCATTGTCCTCGTGAGGAAAGTATGATGAATGCTATGATTCCCCCACAAGTCGGGATGAGACTTCGGACTTTACAAAAAAAAGGAAAAAGAGAAAAAAAAGAGAAAGGCCAAAAAAAGGCCAAAGAAAGAAAAAAAAGAGAAAAAGAAAAAGAAAAAAAATGAGAGAAAAAGAGAGAAGGGACAATGCTACCATCTCCTTTTCCACACTCGTGCTTCAAAATAGCACCATGATCTTCATGATAGAGAGTTTCATATGTTGTCACTTTCATATACTAGTGGGAATTTTTCATTATAGAACTTGGCTTGTATATTCCAATGATGGGCTTCCTCAAAAGTGCCCTAGGTCTTCGTGAGCAAGCGAGTTGGATGCACACCCAATTAGTTTCTTTTATTGAGCTTTCATATATTTATAGCTCTAGTGCATCCGTTGCATGGCAATCCCTACTAACTCACATTGATATCTATTAATGGGCATCTCCATAGTCCGTTGATACGCCTAGTTGATGTGAGACTATCTTCTCCTTTTTGTCTTCTCCACAACCACCATTCTATTCCACATATAGTGCTATGTCCATGGCTCACGCTCATGTATTCCGTGAAAGTTGAAAGATTTTGAGATTATTAAAGTATGAAACAATTGCTTGGCTTGTCATCGGGGTTGTGCATGATTAAATACTTTGTGTGATGAAGATAGAGCAACAGCCAGACTATATGATTTTGTAGGGATAACTTTCTTTAGCCATGTTATTTTGAGAAGACATGATTACCTTGATTAGTATGCTTGAAGTATTACTATTTCTTATGTCTTTATGAACTTTTATTTTGTATTCATTTGGATCTGAACATTCATGCCACAGTGAAAGAAAATTACATTATGAATTATGCTAGGTAGCATTCCACATCAAAAATTCTCTTTTTATCATTTACCTACTCGAGGACGAGCCGGAATTAAGCTTGGGGATGCTTGATACGTCTCCAACGTATCTATAATTTTTGATTGTTCCATGCTATTATATTACCCCTTTGGGAGTAACCTACTTTGGATGTTTATGGGCTTTATTCTACACATTTATATCATTTTTGGGACTAACCTACTAACCGGAGGCCCAGCCCATATTGCTGTTTTTTTTCCTATTTCAGTATTTCGAAGAAAAGGAATATCAAATGGAGTCCAAACTTAATGAAACCTTCAGGAGCGTTATTTTTGGAACAAATCTGATCCGGAGAGCCTGGAGTGCAAGTCAAGAAAGCTCCAAGGGCCCCACGAGATAGGAGGGTGCGCCCCCCTGTCTCGTGGGCCCCTCGGGCGTCCACCGACGTATTTCTTCCTCCTATATATATCCATGGACCCTGAAAACATCCAGGAGCACTACGAAACACAATTTCCACCGTCGTAACCTTCTGTATCCGCGAGATCCCATCTTGGAGCCTTCACCGGCACTCTACCGGAGGGGGAATCGATCACGGAGGGCTTCTACATCAACACCATAGCCTCTCTGATGAGTTGTGAGTAGTTTACCATAGACCTACGGGTCCATAGTTATTAGCTAGATTCTCTCTTTTTGGATCTCAATATAATGTTCTCCCCCTCTCTTGTGGAGATCTATTCGATGTAATCTCTTTTTGCGGTGTGTTTGTCGAGATCCGATGAATTGTGGGTTTATGATCAAGTTTATCTATGAATAATATTGGAATCTTCTCTGAATTCTTTTATGTATGATTGAGTTATCTTTGCAAGTCTCTTAAAATTATCAGTTTGGTTTGGCCTACTAGATTGATCTTTCTTGCCATGGGAGAAGTGTTTAGCTTTGGGTTCAATCTTGCGGTGATCTTACCCAGTGACAGAAAGGGTTGCAAGACACGTATTGTATTGTTTCCATTGAGGATAACAAGATGGGGTTTATATCATATTGCATGTGCTTATCCCTCTACATCATGTCATCTTGCTTAAGGCGTTACTCTGTTCTTATGAACTTAATACTCTAGATGCAGGGAGGAGTCGGTCGATGTGTGGAGTAATAGTAGTAGATGCAGGCAGGAGTCGGTCTACTTGTTATGGACGTGATGCCTATATACATGATCATGCCTAGATAATCTCATAACTATGCGCTTTTGTATCAATTGCTCGACAGTAATTTGTTCACCCACTGTAATACTTATGCTATCTCGAGAGAAGCATCTAGTGAAACCTATGGCCCCCGGGTCTATCTCTTATCATATTTGCTTTCAATTTACTTTTATTTGCATCTTTATTTTCTGCATCTATATTATAAAATACCAAAAATATATTTATCTTATCATACTATCTCTATCAGATCTCGCTTTCGCAAGTGACCGTGAAGGGATTGACAGCCCCTTTATTGCGTTGGTTGCGAGTTCTCAGTTTATTTGTGTAGGTGCGTGGGACTTTTGAGGAGCCTCCTACTGGATTGATACCTTGGTTCTCAAAACTGAGGGAAATACTTACGCTACACTTTGCTGCATCACCCTCTCCTCTTCGGGGAAAACCAACGCTAGCTCAAGACGTAGCACACGCCTACCTCAAGATGAAGATGCCAAGTACCAAGGGAATCCTAACCGTAGTCGGAGACTACAAGAAGTCGGCCGCCTGCGCTGCGGATAGTAGCCGGCTGGCCGTGTCCCTTGTGATTGCAGCTGAGAAGCGGCTCCTAGACAGGGTGGTGGGAAGGGCGGGCAAGAAGCCAGAAATGTCACCCATGCCCAAGGAGTCGGAGGTTGAGGGCTCGTTCAAGCCGGCCAAAGAGACAAAGAAGATCCCTTTGGACCCAGAGCACCCGGAGAGGCACGCTGTCGTAGGTGCAAACCTAGACAGCAAATAGGAAGGCGAGCTCGTCGATTTCCTCCTTGAGAATCGGGACATCTTCACATGGTCTCCCAAAGACATGCCGGGTGTTCCGATGGATTTCGGCGAGCACAAACTACATGTCCGACCTGATGCCAAGTCGGTCAGGCAGCCCTTGCGCCGCCTGTCGGAAGAGAAGAGAAGAGTTGTCAGAGAAGAGATAGCCCGCCTTTTGGCAGCCAGATTCATCATGGAAGTGTTCTTTCCAGAATGGCTTGCCAACCCAGTCCTAGTGTTGAAGAAGAACAAGCAGTGGCGCATGTGTATTGACTATACCAGCCTCAACAAAGCCTGCCCCAAGGATCCCTTTGCCTTACCAAGGATTGATCAAGTGATAGACTCCACAGCCGGATGCGAGCTGTTGAGTGTCTTGGATGCATACTCAGGCTACCATCAGATAAAGCTGAACCCGGCCGACAGGCTAAAGACCGACTTCATCAAGCCGTTTGGAGCCTTCTGCTACCTCACCATGACGTTCGGCTTGCGAAATGCCGGCGCCATGTTTCAGCGTTGCATGCAGAAGTGCCTCCTCAAGCAACTCGACAGAAATGCTCATGTTTATGTGGATGATGTGGTGGTGAAGACGGAGAAGCATGGCACATTGCTAGAAGATCTCAAGGAAACCTTTGAGAACCTGCGCCGATTCCAGATCAAGCTCAACCCAGAGAAATGCGTCTTTGGAGTACCAGCGGGCCAGCTTCTCAGCTTCCTGGTCTCAGAGCGCGGCATAGAGTGCAACGCTGTGAAGATCAAGTCCATTGAGAAGATGGAGGTGCCCACCCGACTGCTGGACGTGCAGAAATTCACCGGCTGCTTGGCATCAGTTAGCCATTTCATCAGCCGGCTGGGCGAGAAGGCTCTTCCCCTGTATTAGCTCATGAAGAAGACCATTTTTTTTCGAGTGGAACGACAAGGCGGATGAAGCGTTTTGCCAACTCAAGAAGATGTTGGCGACCCCACCTATCCTGGCGGCTCCAACTAAGAAGGAGCCCATGCTCCTCTACATCGCAGCCACCAGTCGGGTCGTCAGTGTAGTCATGGTGGTAGAGCGCAAGAAGGAGGACAGAGCATTGCCGGTCCAGAGACCAGTGTATTACTTGAGCAAAGTACTATCCGCCTCCAAGAAAAACTACCCACATTACCAGAAGATGTGCTACGGCGTGCATTTTGCCGCCAAGAAGCTGAAGCCTTACTTTCAAGAGCATTCAATAACCGTCGTCTCCACGGCTCCTCTTGCCGAGATCATTGGAAGCCGAGACGCCTCTGGCCGAGTGGCCAAGTGGGCTATTGATCTGGCCCCCTACACCATCTACTACCAGCCTCGCACCGCCATCAAGTCACAAGTGCTGGCCGACTTCCTCGTTGACTGGGCCGAGACCCAGTATTTGCCGCCTGCACCAGACTCCACCCATTGGCGGATGCATTTTGATGGTTCAAAAATGCACACCGTTCTGGGAGCCGGCGTCGTCCTCACCTCTCCCAAAGGCGACAAGCTCAGATACGTGCTGCAAGTCCACTTTGCCGCCTCCAACAACATAGCTGAATACGAGGCACTCATACGCGGGCACCGGCTTGCCAAGGAACTCGGCATCCGCCGGATCCTGTGCTATGGTGACTCCGACTTGGTGGTCCAGCAGTCGTCAGGCGACTCAGACGCCAAGGATGCAAACATGGCAAGCTACCGCTTCCTCGTGCAACAATTCAGCGGATACTTCGACAGGTGTGAGTTCCTCCACGTGCCAAGAAACGGCAATGAGCAAGCAGATGCCTTGGCACGGATTGGCTCTACCCGACAAGCAATACCAGCCGGTGTCGCCCTACGCCGCCTTCTCAAGCCGTCTGTCAAGTCGTCCCCAGAATCATATTCCATCTTTGTGCAGGCCCCTCCTGTAGTAGTCGGATCCGACTTGAGAGTCCCAGCAGCCGGCATGGGGACTTCGGCAGGCGGCCCGGGGACTGCTGCAGCCGCACCCGGTCTCCAGAGCCCGGCCCGGGGACTTCAGCAATCGGCCTGGGGACTTCTTCAGTGCAGCAGGCGGAAGCAGCTGCCAACCCGCCGCCTCCCGGCCCAACCGCCCTCATACAAGTTGTAGTGGTGGCAGTCAAAGAAATAACAGCGCCATCTTGGGCCCAGCCAATCCTCAAGTTCCTAGTGAACAAGGAGTTGCCGATTGATGAGATGTCGGCCCGACAAGTGCAAAGGCTAGCAGCAGCTTACACCATAGTCAACATAGAGCTGGTGCGATGAAGCGTCACCGGGGTTTATCAGCGCTGCGTGGAGCCGGACCAAGGCCAAGCAATACTCAGGGATATCCACCAAGGCAAATGCGGCCACCACGCGACTTCAAGATCACTTGTGGCCAAGGCTTTCCGTCATGGATTCTTTTGGCCGACTTCTCTAGAAGAGGCCAAAGAACTAGTTCAGAAGTGTCAAGGGTGCCAGAGGTTCCGCTCCAAGCCACATTTGCCGGCTTCTGCACTCAAGACCATTCCCATAGCTTGGCCCTTTGCTGTTTGGGGGCTAGATATGGTAGGGCCATTCAAGACGGCCCGTGGTGGCATGACTCATTTCCTTGTCGCTGTGGACAAGTTCACCAAGTGGATAGAAGCAAAACCAATCAAGAAGATGAATGGGCCGACTGCTATGACCTTCATCACCGACATCACCACACGGTACGACATACCACATAGCATCATCACCGACAACGGCACCAACTTCACCAAAGGAGCATTGGCTCGTTTCTGCGCAACACAAGGCATCCGACTGCACTTAGCGTCCGTTGCCCACCCGCAGTCAAATGAGCAAGTTGAGCGTGCAAACGGCCTCATTCTGTCCGGCATCAAGCCCCAACTGGTCGAGCCTCTAGAGCGTTCGGCCGGCTGCTGGCTCGACGAGCTGCCGGCCGTCCTCTAGAGCTTGCGCACAACTCCGAACAAATCAACCGGCTTCACGCCTTTCTTCCTTGTCTACGGTGCTGAAGCCGTCATCCCGACAGATATAGAGTTTGACTCCCTGAGAGTCACCATGTACACCGAGGCGGATGCCAAGGAGGCACGAGAAGACGGCGTCGACTTGCTGGAGGAGGGCCGGCTGTTGTCACTCAGCTGGTCCACCATCTACCAGCAGAGTCTGCACCGATACTACAACCGCAAGGTGAAGCCAAGATCCTTCCAGGAGGGAGACCTTGTGCTCCGGCTGATCCAGCGAACAGCCGGCTAGCACAAACTCTCGGCACCTTGGGAAGGCCCATTCATCATCAGCAAGGTGCTGGGCAACGACTCCTACTACATGATCGATGCCCAGAAGCCTAGAGCACGCAAGAGAGATGACTCAGGCAAAGAGACGGAGAGGCCATAGAACGCAAACCTCCTCCGAAGGTTTTACAGTTGAGAGCAGTATGTATCATGCTATCTTTTGTATTATGTATAAAGACTCCGGGTTCCCCGAGAAGAGCTCTGGGACTACCCTCTTTTATCTATATGATAAGTGTTATGCCTATGAGTATGTATAGTTTTATTTCCGCCTGGCACCGGGTTCGACCAGTCGGCCCGGAGGCTAGCCGCCTTCTGCTATATGCCGCCTCCTGTAGCCGGACAAGTAGTGTGTCGGCACCAAAAACTTCCTTTGTCAGAAGCCACAGCTCGTAGAGCGACTGCATGGCGGGCAGGGGTTGCAAAATGGTGCCTCACATGAAAAATGACTAAGGAAGAAATGCATATAGTTGAGGCCGGCATCGCACCTAGTCGTCCGGCTGCCGAGCAGCCGGTCGGCCGGCTTCTACTTTTATTACCAACACTCCGAATGGCTAAGTACTAGCCCTCCCACAAGCAGCTAAATACTCAACCCAGTCGTACTCCGCAGAGCAGCTGCTTGGCTGGCAAGAGGATAGCCAAGGGAGGGCGGCAAAGGAAAAAACCAAGGAGCAAAGGCAAGAAAAGATAGAAGTCGGCAAAGCAAAACATAAATAGTGATAGAATATTTACATGGATAAAGGCCTACTAGCCTGCATTCACCAAAGTACAATATACACCCTGCTGGTGGAATTGCGAAATTTAATCGAGATTGTCCAAGACTCTAGCAAGCAGGAAAAGGAAAAAATCCTAAGGAGTGGCAGAGGACTCCGGCTGGGCAGTGCCGGTTGGTGCAACAGAGGACTCTGGCTGGGTGGCGCCGGTCGGCATGGCGGAGGGTTCCGGCTGAAGCTGGAGTCGGCTGTGCCGCCTGATGCAGCAGGCGGCTCCGTCTAGGCGATAGAGTCGCCGGCGGCAGTCGGGACGGCGGAGGGCTGGATGACAGAGTCGGTGGTGCCCGTCGGAGGAACGGGCGACTGTCCTCCTCCTCCTCCCCTTCTTCCCCTTCATCGCTGGAGTCGATGACTTCAGCGGAGTCCTCACTATCCTCTGGGTTCAGCCCGAGCCATTCCTGCGGCGCTTCGGCGCCTTCCTCGACTATCTCCGGGACGAAGACGCTGGTGTCGGTGAAGTCGGCGATCGCCGCCGCCCTGTTGATGAGATCAGCTTCCACCACCGCCAGCTCCTCATGTGCCTCTAGCCGGAACGTGGTTAACTGGGCTAGATCCAGCCCAGGGTACCAGGCCTTGATGAATTCCAAGGCCCGACGCGCTCCTTCCCAAGCTACAGAGCCTTTCCAAGCTTCCAGGCGGCCAACCGCCACCTCCAACCAGTCGGCAGTCCGACTTGGGGTGCGCAGAGCCGGCAAGCCTGGCCAGAGGGCGGAGACCGCCTGGGCCCCGATGGGCTGAAGACGGCATAACATTTGATGGGCATGTCGGAGACGGGCCTGGATGCTAAGGATTTGCTCGCTGAAAGTCCGGGGGGCGTCAACGGCGATCTGCACGCCCTCCGCCCTCCGCTTCTCGCGCTGGGCCTCGATCATCTAGATTGCGGCGACAGAGTGGCCTGGAAAGAAGTCTGTTTGGACAGAAGGAAGGAAAAGCCAAAGTTATAAGCAAGGAATTGGCCTAGATAAGGTCCGGCAGCCCAATGCAAGAAACAGAGAGAATGAAACTCACCGTCGACCAAGTCTTCAATGCTGCTGAAGCAGGCCATCATCTGGGCTTCTTTGTCGGCCCAGGCAGAGCGCTCGACCTCAAACTCGGCGAGGAGGTCGGCCTCTTTCGTCTTCCCCTCCTGCTGGGCCGCCTTGAGGGCTTCCGCCTGCTCGGCGAGTTGAGTGACCAGCCGTTCCCGCTCCTCGGTCAGCTTGCCGCACTCCTCCTCCTTGCCACGCAGGGCAGTGTTGGCTTCGCCCAGCTACTGCTGCAAGGCGGCGTTGGCTTCTGAAGAAAGAAGGAGAAGGAAGAGCATCAGTCAAATAACAAAGAGGGATGCACAAGCCGGGGAGATTCGGCCCGACTACTCAGGAGCCGTACCGAACCTCGGGGACTACAACCCGCGGGTGCGCTAGCGCACCCCCGCAGAAGAAAGGAATTGAAGCTTACTCCGGCTCTCGGACAGATGGCCGGTCTGCGTCTCCATCTCCCGAACCCTAGAGTTGTAGGCGACCGCGCGAAGGTTGTGGTAGTCCTGCAGAGGGAAATATCAGACAAGATCAACATTAAACTTCGACAAGATGAAGTTCCGGACCACCTGCTCAGCAGCCGGCCTGAAACTTGGGGACTACACCCAGTGGGTGCGCTGGCGCGCCCCCATGAAGGATGAAAGAAGATCAAAGTAAAGAGAAGCAGGAAGCTTACGCGGATGGCTGCTCGTGAATCCAGAAACGCCTTGTTGCAGCGTTTGAGGGCTTCGGCTTCGGCTCGGAGCCTAGCCTGAATGTCGAGGGCCGCCTGGTTCAGGGCGCCCGTCCCGCCTCCACATACGTACCCAGCCGGTTGGCACGACGCTGGATGCCCCGGTGTCGGGGACCGACGAGCTCGTGGCTCCGGTCTCCAGCGGTCGCGGCGCCGAGGCCGCCTTCTCAAGGCAGCGGCGTACGGGTGTGCGGACCTGAGGAGTTAGGTCCATCACCACCACGTTCCCGGACGGTGGCACTGGCGGCTCGGCCGGCTTCTCGACTCGCGTTTCGCTAGTCGGTGGCGGCAGCACGAAGACGTCAGGCATGGCCACATTGCCGCTCTCCCTCTCCATGACCGGATGCTCATCGCCGGCTCCCCCGGTCGTCACTTCAAACTCCGGCGGAGGTGGCGCGGAGTTCAGCAGCGTCACGATCAGCGGCTCCTGGCAGCATCCGGCCTCCGCGAGCCGCTCCCTCTCCATGGCTTCGGCCTCCGCCTGCGCGAGCCTCCTTGCTGTAGATGCTGCGGGCTTGTCTGCCTCCGCCTTCGCCAGGCGGTCGGCCTCTTCATCGCGCGCCTCCCACGCATTCCGCTCTCTCACCTCCTGGAGGTCGGCTGCCGGGTCAATCCGCCGGTTGGTGGAGGAGGTCGTCGCCGACCTGATGACCAAGGTGGCACCCGACTTCTCGAGGGTGAGTGGGGCCCTGAGAGGTGAAGACACGGCAAAGAGCTTTTTTAGGCCGGATCGACAGAAGAGGTGAAGGCAAGATAAAGATACTTACGCTGATACCATCACCGGCACCTTCAGCTGCCTCTGGTACTTGGCCGCCTTGGCTGCAGCCTCTTGCCGCCTGGTCGCCGCGGCCGGATTCTTGGACTTCTTCGACGCGCTGCCAAACACGGTAGCTCCCTGTTTCCGCTTGCGCTTGCCGCCACGGGCGGGCGGCCCAGCAGAGGGGCTGATGTCAGTGTTGGCTGTGCTCTAGGCGGGGCGCAGCTCATCTTTGTCATCGTCATCATCAGGCCAGGTCTCCACGCCGCCGCCTTCCTCGGAGCCGCCTACTCCGCCGCCTCCGCCTGTTGCGTCGCCTGCCAGGGCGGCCGCCCCCAAGTCGAGGTCATCCACGTCACTCACTGCCCTGTCTGGCAGGTAGTCACCACCCGGCCCCACGATGGCGGCTGCCGCCGCAGACATATAAATCTGCGCTCCATAGGGGAGTCGCTTCACGATAAGAGCAAGACCAAAAGACCAATCTAAAGGAAGAAATCGAGGAACTGACGGCAGGCGGCAGGTTGTCGTGAGAGTATGGCTGCTTCCCGTACCACCAGTCTCCCTCCGACATCTTGAGGTCAGAGATCTCATTCACCATCCGCACGACATCGGTAGGCCGCATCTCTTTCGTCCACAGCCGGCACGGGTCGCGGTGCCCGCCCATCCGGAAGATCAGATGAGGGCGGCTCTGGAGCAGGAGGATTCGGCGCTCGATGAAGGCGACGAGGAGGTCGGAAGCCACGAGGCCCTCCGACTCCTGGAGCACTCGGAGTCGACTGATGGCGGCTGCCGCGTCCGCTGACACCGGCTTCGGCTTGTACCCCAAGTTGGGCCGAGGCCCGGTGGGGGGGGGGGCGGCCTCATAGGCCGACAAGTTGAGGAAGTCGGCAGCCGGATCCACGTTCCCGACGTATAAGTAGGACTGCTGCCACATCTTCACCTACTGGGCCAGCTTGATGACGGGGAAGGCGTTTCTCTTCGCCGGCCGGTGCACGGAAACGTAGCCGCCGCACTCGGCCGCCGTGTCCTTGGTGGAGGTGCCTAGCTTCCCGTAGAAGAATGCTCCCCACAGCGTGATCGTGGGGAGGACGCCGATGTAGCCCTCACATGCCGTGACCAAAGCGGAGAGCAGGGTCATAGTGTTGGGCGTCAAATGATGCGGTAGAAGATGGTTGAAGTCGATGAACAAGCGGAGGAAGCCGCTCGCCAGAAGGCCGAAGCCGCGGAGGAAGTGCGAGCGGAAGACGACCCGCTCATTTCCCCTCGGTGCTGGTGAGATCTCCGCCTCCGGCGGCACCCGCGCCTTGACGAATGCCGCGTTGGGCATCCGACGCATGTCCCGGAGAAAGTTGATGTAGTCTTCGATGACCGTCGAACCATCCCAGTCGCCGCCCTTCTCGCGCGCCATGACTTCGGGCAGAGCTGCGGGAGGAGCAAGAGCGCAGCGGCGGCGGCAGCACCACGGTAAGCAAGAAGCAGCGACAACAACAATGGCGGGGAGAGCAAGAAGAGGAAGAGAGTGTGGGAGGGGGCGCGCGTGCCCTGTCGCACCCCTCCCTCCCCCTACTTATATCCCTTGGGCTATCAAGCCAAGGGGACGGAGCGTGGGTCGTGGGATTAACTGCGACCACGACCCCACGTTCGCCGCGCGAATTTACCGCATCGTGAATGCCCGCGGGAATCACAACTGCCCACCTCGGCACAATGGATCCGCCCGCTTGCCGAGGCCCGGTAGTGGCGGGCCCGGCCCACTGTCACGTCCCATCAGGAGCGTAGGGTGGCAGGCTGGCCGGGCTGGTGAGCGCCACATGGCGTTCCTATGGCGGGCGGCAGCCTGGGGAAGCTTAGCAGGCACGCCACCTATTCTCCAGCCGAATTGGCCGACGAACCCCCGCCTTGTCGAAGCCGGCCCCAGAGGCCGGTGCACCACAAGACGGATCAAGATATCCTCCTGGAACTTGGTGAGGAGGGAAGCCGCTGAGACTTCGCGGCCCCTCGACCACAATGCCTCACCGGCTTCGGGGACTACTGTCAGAGTAATGGGCCACGGGTATCCTCACCCGAGTCCCTTGCCACATCAAAACATTGGGCCGGCTTCGTCCCGCAATGGCCCCAGCTAGAAGATCTGCCCTTCGGGGGACGGCTGGCTCAGAGGCCGGCCACCGGAGGACGGCCAAGTACCAGAAGACGGCCCTAAGAGCGGCCGGCTCTAGTAGACCAGCTCCTGGAGGGGGCGGCCTCCCGCCGCCCTCAGAGTCTGGGCCCCCATCAAGAGTACAAGGCAGAGCATGGCTATAGTGAAGCCCGTCGCCCCCGGATCCCGGGATAAGCATGGCTACAGTGCCCCGTACAGGTGAAGATCTCTGCACGGCGTTTCACTGTGCCATGTCCCCCCTGACGTCGTTCCGGGTAGGCGGAGCCCTGTTCCCCACGACGGCCTGTCGGTACGGCCTGCCGGTGGTGGGCCCTATTAGGCAGTGACGCCACGGAAGACGGCGGAAGCCTAACCAGTCGGACTCGGGAAGGGCTGGCCTTCAGCAGGCAGCCGTCCCTTGCCCCGAGGCAAGCATGCCATTAAGATGATGAGACCAAGTGTGGCTACAGTGATCTCCCACCAGGCGGCGGGACTATAGCCACGATGAGATGACCAAACCCTCGTCACTGATGGCACGGCTACAGTGAGCAGCCACCAACCAGTCGGCGTGGCCCACTAGGCGGCAGGCCCCAATGGTCGGCGGAGAAGCCGGAGGCCGGAGACGCTGACAGCCAGGCCCAGTACCCGACCAGATTACTGTTGTACCCCTGGGGGGTAGGCCTATATAAACCCCCCAGGACACCCATGCAAAGGGTTCCGACTTAGATAGAACTAGCCAGTTACCTAGGGCAGGGAAGAGCTAGCCTTGCCTTCTCCTACCTCTAGACACAGCTCAAGGAGCACCTTGTATCACTAGTGCCTTAGTGATCATGCGGAGACCCCGCAGAGCAGGAGTAGGGGTATTATCTCCATGGAGAGCCCCCAACCTGGGTAAAGTTCGCCGGCGTACGTGTCTACGCCTCATCCCGCTTCCAGGCACTGGCGACATTCTACTCGCTCCCACCATGATAAGCCATCCATTGGCATATGTCATACCCAACCCCCGATATCGCTCACGTACTATTTTAAGTGAATCCTTATTATAACATGCACACAATTTTGGGCACTTGTATTCGACCTAAGTCAGTGTGCCACTGTATCTCGTACTTACTACTCCCTCCGTCTAGGTGTAATAAGTCATGTTAGAAGGTGCAGCGGGACCAAGGTGCATGCGTGTGCGTGCGTGCGTGTGTGTGTGTGTGATTACCATCATGTGTGTGTTAGAGAGAGCGACAGATCGACCTACTCCTACAGAGAGATGGTGTGTAGTGTACGATTTTATCCGCGAGAGTTGGTGCATCCTCTCGTTTCCGGGTGTATCTGGTAGGGACAGGCAGACAACTACCACGCCCGCTCCTGACCAGCCTAGCCCACCCAAAGCCCCTCCATCGCCCGCGCGTGCTTCCCGCCCGAAACGGTCAGCGCCGCTCCAAAGAATCGGTGCCGCATTCATGCCCAGGCAGAGCGGACGCAACCTCTCACTGGCGCAAGAGTGATGGTTGCTTCGTCCGTCCAACTTATTGCTGGGTCTATGTGATTTGACGGCTCATTGGTCTTTATTACTGAGGTGGTAGGACTACTGGATGTCCCACACTTTCGGTGAAAGGAGGTACTACTAGATTACAATTTTCTCCATTCTTACAGCGAAGGAGTGCAAGAGGAGTGAAAACACGCAGGCTCAGTGATTACATGGCCCACCTCACACTATCACCATATTTTCTGGACACCGTGCGACACCTAAACCTTTGCATAGTACTCCCTCCGTTCCTAAATACTACTAGATGAGTCCCCGCGTGTTGCCGCGGATTAGCCGTATATCTCTCTGCGCAAAATTATCGATTTCATAGAACTAAAAAAACTCTATAACCGCATGACAAATGTGGTAGCAAAACTAAAAAAACTCCCATCATCATGTAGATCATCCCACGTAAGGAAAAAAGATCAGCCAACTCCTACTGCATAATGGGATTATATTTTTCTTTTTGACATGTTAATGGGACTTAAAAGCTCACTTACATGCATGCTACCGGTGCATGCTTGCGTGTAGACATGTTGATGTGATTTAAAACCCACTCACATGCATGCCACGATATTTCTGCATGCTTGCATGTGTCTTAGTGTGGAGCCTCTCAACGTCTAGATCAGACGGCTATTATGGACTGATTTAGTTCATCTAACGGCTACATTAATTTTGATGACGTGGCTCAAGGAGAGGATAGTGAATTCCTAGTAGTGGGGGCTAGCTATTACCAGTAGATAAGTCTTTGTAGAGATTCCACTAGGTGAACTACATACGGAACAAAATGAATGAATCTACACTTAAAATGCATCTATATACATCCACATGTGGTTCATGGTGAAATCTCCAAAAGACTTATATTTAGGAACGGAGGAAGTACTAGTATAGTACGTACTGTAATTTATCAGCGAGATAAATTTGTACAATGCTATGAAGCTTCCAGCTTCTGTTACATGTATCTTGCGTCCAAGGTTTCCCGTTGCAACATTTCATCAAATACAAAGGAGACTGACATGCATTCTATTGCATCTCATAGCAAATATGTACTCCCTCCGTTCCAAAATAAGTGTCTCAACTTTATGCAAACTTTAGTACAAAGTTGTACTACTACTAAAGTTGAGACTTATTTTGGAACAGAGGCAGCTAAAGAAAAAAACGATCCATGCAGTCCCTAGCCCTTGAACCGTGAACCCTAACCAGGCTTCAATTTGCTGGAAACGTTCGAGCTTCCTAAGAAATGAAGTTTGCAACCTTTTGACCATCGGATCGTTTTGTGCAGTTTCACCAAAATTGAGATGCGCATCCCTGTGGCAAAGAAATTGAAGAAGCGTCATTAAAATAAGATTACTGGGACTAGTTGATGAGACATAAACTCATCACAAATACAGTACGTAGAAGCCAGTAGAGGTATGTGCGGGGCAAAGAAGTAGAGAAATATCCACATGGAGTGATGTGGGCAGCTGGAGCAGTGGTGCAAGCCGGCTGTAAAGGGAGTTGTACCTGAGGGACGTAGCTCAACCTTGAGGAGGGCGCCGGGAGGCGACAACTGCCCACATCGCGGCAGTGAGCAAGGGACGAAGGCAACCTCACCGGCTTTGTGAGAGAGAACGGAGGGGACCCCTGATCAGGGCATGCCGACAGTGGGTTTTTGCCGTCGGTGACAGCGACCGCATCTACACTAAGCATCCACCGATGTTAGAGATGTGGCCACAGTCATTTTGTGCAAGAGAGTGTGAAGAGAGCAACCCCAGCAAGCAACCGTGTAGGCTGGCCCGTCCTGACTATGTATATAGTGGAGAGGTTTCCTTTTCTCTCCATATGAACCTATCATATTGCGTACGTGCCACTGAAGAAAAAAACTTTACTTATAAATGACGCGACACCTACTACTCGTTCTCCTATAACCTTGCGCTTGGCATCTCCAAAATATTAACCTTGTGATTGGCTATTCGCCTCTTCAGGAAGTCGAGCAATAATGGTAGTGAAGTGTATATCATTCTGGCTATATGAGACCGAATGAATTGCTGCACGTCCACCACATGGGCGAGGGTCGAGGGGTGAGGGAGAGTGCTACATGCGGAGAAAAATGAGTGAATCTACACTCTAAAATACGTCTGTATACATCAGTGTGGAGTATGTACTAGTAGTTCACATTGAAATCTACTAAAGGACATATATATTCCAAACAATATGATATAATCTCTATAATGAAGGTAGTAGGGACGAGGAGTAAACGGAGGGAGTAGTAAATTTTTCTCCTCGTCCTGCGAGCCACCGCGCGCATGGGCGAGGGAACGGGCATAAGGCGGACAATACTAAGCAAGCTTCACCTCAAGCTGTGAGCCACCGCGCCCGTGGGTGGGGGAGACGGTGTACTAAGCAAGCTTCTCCTCGTTCTGCGAGTTGACGGGACACATCAAAAGTACTCCAGTGCATAGAGCCTTGCCTCTAAGGTAGGCCCCACATGGTTTGCCTCTTTTTTAACATAACGCGTCAAGTCGCAATTTGTTTGTTCACCCGTGGTAGACTATCCTCCCTCCACCAAGTGGACAACCAGTACACGTGCCAAATTACCACGTGGGCTGCCTTTTTCGTACAGAAATGAGCTCCACCGTGTACCTGCACGGGTGTGGTTGGGAAAGAGATAGGAGTATGTGTGCCGTGCATGCACCTCTTCTCTTCGTGCACGTCCCCCACCTACGTGAGTGTGTGTGAGAGATACAAACCGCGTTCGTGAGTGTTTTTGGTTTTGGGGTGGGGGGTGGTGGGGGTTGATTTCATGAATGTATTTGTGGGAATATGTGTCGATGACATCTCAAACAAAATTTTGCATGCAATGTGTGTGAAATGGAGGCCTATCCATATCATATATAGAGGGTCGGGCAATCCAGGAGAAGAGAGGGAGGGGTCATAGATATCGATAGAGTCGAAGAGAGGATCAAGTGGGTGGGTGCGAGATCGATGAAGAGAGCCATCGAATTTGTGTGTGTGTGCAAGTCAAAGATATAGGGTGACTGACCTACCGGAACGTCAGAGGGCACATGTCAAGTTTTTGTGTGGCAGGGACACATGACTAGAGCGCTCGATGTATCGGTGTGTGTGTGTGTGGGGCAGGGAGGGGTAGGCAGAGGCCTAACTATAGAGGTAGAACGACTCATATATGTGTTGAGAAGGAGAGACCCAGCTATGTCTTGAGGAAGATCGGTCGACATCCATACATAACTGAGGGACGGGAAATATGATGGGAGAGAGAGAGAGAGGAGAGAGAGAGGGAGGGAGAGGGAGGGAGAGGGGTAGAGTGCTGGATGGGTGATGGAGTTGCTTCTCGAAGATGGTGGGAGAGGCCTACACTACAAAAAAAGACACATCCGTGACATTTTGAGCCGAATGAATTTTTTTTCTGTCATACATATGACACTTCTATGACGATAATTGTGACAAAACCCGGTATCATCATAGATGTGGTGGGCTCCTACTTCTATAACAAAAAATCATGACAGAAAATGGGCTTTTCGTCCTGGGCGGGCTGGAGACGCAGCTGTATGACATTCTTTGGGCCGTCCATGATGGAAAAAACTGTGGTAGAAGCGAGGGGGAGGAAAATTTCAGGGAGTTGCCGGTTACGGTGGGAGGTCGGGGGCCGAGCGATGCGCGTTTCTCTCGTACACATGCGAGGCGTTGGCTCTAACTGAACCCGAGCGAAGCGTTGGGCTCTAACTGAACCCGAGCGATTGCACTGCAGGCTACGCGTTACTGAACCCGAGCGATCGATCGATGGCTGTTAACTGAACCCGATGGAGCGATTCCTTCGCTACTGCTGCTAACTGAAGCCGATCGATTGGAT
>NC_057813.1:447363510-447364407 GCF_018294505.1 Triticum aestivum
CCGTGGAGGGGTGGTTGAACAGGACCCCGTGGTGTGGAGGGCTGGATGACCAATAGATGGTGGAGGGCTGGATGAATAGTAGATGGTGGAGGGGTGGTTGAACAGTAGCCGGTGGAGTAGCGCGCGGTGGAGGCTGGATGAACAGGAGCCCGTGGAGGCTGGAGGAGGTCGACGGTGGAGATGAACAGTATCCCATGGAGTCCCGTTTTGCGGTACGCCACACCCCTCCCGATGAACAGAACCCCCATTTCGACCGTAGGAGGTCCGTTTCCTCCATTTTGCGGCACGGCACACCGCTCCCGATGAACAGGACCCCCATTTCGACCATAGGAGGTCCATTTCGTCTGTTTTGCGGTACGCCACACCCCTCCCGATCAACAGGACCCCTGTTTCGACCGTAGGAGGTCCGTTTCGTCCATTTTGCGGTATGCCACACCCCTCCCGATCAACAGGACCCCCGTTTCGACCGTAGGAGGTCCGTTTCCTCCATTTTGTGGTACGCCACACCCCTCCCGATCAACAGGACCCTGTTCCAAATGTAGGAGGTCCGTTTCCTCCGTTGTGCCGTACGCCAGGCCTCGTTTCCATCGCATGTTCCGTCCAAGACCTCCCGATGAACACGATGACGCATTCCATTCCGACCCAGCCGGTTGGCTCCCCATGAACACGACGACGACGTTGTTTCTCCGTTCTGACCCAGCCATGTACATATGCGCGAGTAGGCGTTCGAGACCCTGCCCGTATGTACGTACGTGGCCGTATTTTCTTTCTTGCACGCTCGCCGATGTACATACGTGTACATGCTACGTGCGCGCCTCTACTACAACACGTGCACGCCTCTACATCGACCAGTATGTACGTACACATTCGCGACCAGAATGACAACGCTACATACGC
>NC_057813.1:447364884-447382597 GCF_018294505.1 Triticum aestivum
TGAATCGGGTTTTTTGCCCAGATGCACTTCCTTGCGTGCGAAGATGTAGCTGGTGGGTCCCAGCAGTTAGGGGGGCGAATCGTTTTTTTCGGACGCACTTCCTTGCGGTCGAAGATGTAGCTGGTGGGTCCCAGCAGACATGGGGAACATTTTTTTCGTGAAATACGGTGGCCCGTCCGGTGGGTCCCTGCTGTTAGGTGGAGGAATAATTATTTTGCGCGTAATAAGGAGGCACTTCCTTCCTGCGGCCGTGGACCCAGCTGTCAGCCTCTTCACGTACAGTCCATGTCCGATGGACGCCATTCCTTGACCACGTTGACCACGCCGCGCTGAGAGCACCAGGGCGGTGGACGACAGCGAGGCCTTGGAAGGGGACGACGCGGAGCCGGGGAAGACGCGGCAATGGATGCCCACGCATAGAGGAGTATGAGGGTTCACTCGTTTGGCTGCGGTGTGAGGCTGCCGTCGCCGCAGAATAACAAGGGGTGTGGGTGCGTAGAGGGATGGCCTGGCCAACGATGGGAGTAGTAGGGGGCGGTGAGGCCTCCGTGGCATCACAGCCAGCCACGGGCGGCAAGAGCAGGCGGCATGATCAGCGCTGCTTTGGGCGGCTGGAGCAAGAAGACCAGAGGTTGAAGAAGCACTACGGTCGTTGGATGGACATCGTACGGTCACTGGAGCTAGAATCGTTCATATATTGACTAAAGTTGACAAAGGCCTCCGTCCCAGTCAACTTAGTAGGCCCACAAGTCAGCCTCCCACCAAGGTTGGTCCCAGCTAGCAGGGGGGTATTCATTTTTTTATGCGTAATAAAGAGGCACTTCCGGTGGGTCCGAGCTGACAACGGGGGGAACGTTTTTTCGCAAAATACGGTGGCCCGTCCTGTGGGTCCCAACAGTCAGGGGGAAACGTTTTTTTCATGAAATACTGGTGGCCCGTCCGGTGGGTCCCTGCTGTCAGGTGGAGGAATAATTATTTTCCGTGTAATAAGGAGGCACTTCCTTGCGGCTGCCGTGGACCCAGCTGTTAGCCTCTCCACATACAGTACTCTTCCAATGGAAGTCGGTCGTTGACCACATTGACCACGCCGCGCCGAGAGCAGCACGGCGGTGGACGACGGCAAGGCCTAGGAAGGGGACGACGCGGAGCCGGGGAAGACGCGGCAGTGGAAGCCCGCGCGGAGAGGAGTACGAGGGTTCACCGGTTTGGTGCGGTGTTAGGCTGCCGTTGCCGCAGAATAACAGGGGGTGTGGGTGAGTAGAGGGATGCCGTGGCCAGCGGTGGGAGTAGTAGGGGGCGCTGAGGCCTGCGCGGCAGCACAGCCGGCCACGGGAGGTGGGAGGCGGTCCCGCCGGCGCTGTTTTGGCGGCTGGAGCAAGAATTTCAGAGATTGAAGAAACACGACGGCCGTTGGATTGACATCCAACGGTTACGTCTGCTAGAATCGTTTGTTGATGTAGTATATAATAACTAAAAAAATCTTGCATACGCGTCAACTAAACAGGCCCACAAGTCAGACCACTCCCTCTCTTTTTTAATAATTTATATATAGCTCATGGCAACTTCTTATGCAATTTATTGCAGTCGTTTTTTTGGTTGACCATGGCCAATTTCGCATATTTCTGTGGGTTCCAAACTATTTTCAATACTGAAATGTCGAGCCAGATTTAAAGTACTTCGAAGATATATTTAAATTAGGTAAACGTTTGTGGCCGGCGGACCGGCCGAAGCTTGGGCCGGTCACGCGCGCCACGTACGATACCTTTTCACCCAGTCGTTCCTCCTGCACGCTAGCTTTCCACGTGGTCCCACGCGTCCTCGTGGAATCCTTTCTATCCTTATCTCACGAGTGAGCCTTATCTTCTCGAAACAAGGCCAAAGCTAGCCGGAGAAAATCCCCATCCCCTTGCCTCGCTCTCTGCTTTCTCTCCTCAACTCCCTTGCTTCCGCCGGCGAGCACCGCGTCCATTAATCCCGTCAAAAACCACCACTCACTGACGCTCTCTCTGCTCCCGCGTCGTGTGACACACTGGGAGACATGGGGGAGCTGCAAAAGTTGCAGAGATAAGCGAGTTTGTGCGGCGGTGGATGCTTTTTGTCGGCGGGGAGCTGGGGCTGCATCTGCTTGACGCGCTCGCCGCGATCTGCAACCGGCATCTGTGATGCTGCAACCAGCCATGGCCGGAGCTGAAACTGGCCTCACCAGAAGCTGCTATCTGCAGTGCGCCATGGCTGGACATACACTAGTGTGACGACGGCGGCGTGGGGATGCTACAACCGACCTGGAGGGATGCTGGAACCGTGGCCAGGCGGAGCTGCAACCGTGGCCCAGAAAAGCTGGAACCGCGCGGGATGCTGGCGAGTGCTACAACCATGGCGGCCAGATGCTGGAACCCGCACAAATTTCTGCTTCCATCGGCGTTTTTGGTTTTTTCTGAAACTAGCGTCGTTTTGTATTTTTGCTGGAACCAATGTGAATTTTTGCTACCACCGGGTTTTTGATTTGCTGGAATCCCTCAACTTTGCATCTTTTTGCTACCACCGGCATTTTAGTTTGCTGGAGCAAACGGCAGGAGCTGCAACCGCACCTTGTTTTTGCTGGAACGGGCAATCGTGGTGAGCTGCACTGTCACCACAACGAGTTTGTGTGGAGGGGCGGGGGGTGCTGCAACCACAACTAGGTTTGCTGGAACCGATGAATCATTTTGCTGGAACCAGCAAAAAAATGCTTCCACCGGAGTTCGTTTTCTCTAGACCATCAATTTTTTGCTACAACCACGTTTTTTGTTGCTGGAACCAGCACCCAAAAATGCTTTCATTGGAGTTAGTTCTTCTTTCTTTGCTGGATGATCGACCTTTTGCTACAACCTTATCTTTAATTTGCTGGAACCAAGCGTTTCAATTGATTCAACTGGGGCGGCAACACAAAGCATATTTTTTGACAACTTTTTTTTTGTCTGCGAGCGTCGACGGCGAGCGTTGCCATCGATCATGGCGGCGACCGTCGATGGTGAGGGCAAACGAGTGAGGGCGACGGCGCGCTGCGCGACGTGGCAACGGGGGGCGGCCGCCATGACCTGCAGCGGTGCTTTCTTTCAGATCTGAAAACGTGCTAGGATGACAATCACTGGAAAAGGGCGCAATCCGACGGCTATGCGGGGGCGCATCTAACGGCCACGGTTGGACCGGCCCAAAGGTTGGGCCGGCGCACCGGCGCAGAGTGCTGCCCTTTAAATTAGGTTAATGCCCAGTGAAATAGGAATCTAAAAATGTGAAAAAAAATCAGAAATTATAAAGTAATTGCCAATTTGCCATCTGTTTTTATATTTACAACCCATTTCATATTACTTTCAAGATTTGCAGGCGTCTTGAAAGAGTTGCAGCCCATCAGGATGTAGAAAAATAAGTAGGCCTGGATTGGGTATTCTTCAGAAAAAATAATCTGGGCTCATTTTCACAAAGAAAAAATAGCTGGGCTGGTCACATGGTGAACATAAAATATAAGCCTGGGCTAGACGGGCCACAACCCAGTTCAAACCCTGCTCCATCTCAACAATACCAAAAAAATACTGCTTGAGTAGCTACGTCCTAGGTGTCAGCCGATCTTGTGTTGTTCTCTTGTCTATTGACTATATACGCTCACAATGTCGTGGGTCCCAGATGTCAGGAAAACACTAGGAGGAAGCATTTTATTTTTCCATACGCTGATGTGGTGGGCCCCTACTGTCATCCTCTCCACGTACTTCTGCCGATTCCTGTTGTTTGTTGACCATGTTGACAACACGAGAGGACGGCGCCGTGGCGAGCGCACCAAAGCGCGCGGAGGACGTCGGTGTTAACGATTTAGGAGACAGTGGGGCGGCGATGCGTGTGCTGAGGCGCAGCCAGCCATGGGAGGCGGATGCAGGCGGCCCCGCTGGCGCTGGTTTGGTTTTGGCGGCTGGAGGAAGACAGGACTGAAGAAACACGATAGACTGTAAAAGCAGCAGGAGTACTTAACAACCTTAACTGGAACCAGCAGGGGCACTTAACAACCAAAGCTGAAAGCAGTATGAGTACTTATACAGATTCAATTCTACAAAGCACGCCTCGAACAATGCTACTTTGCCTACAGTTAACCAAGGGTGAGGCCGCAAAGCCCCAGGACAAGGCCAGGCGCCACCCCGCGCATCCACAACCTTCTGAAAGCGGCTTCATCTCGCAACGTGGTCAATAAACAGGATATTCACTTTAGAGCCATGGAAAAGCATGAACATAATCTTCTGTCCTATTCTCCAAGATGGACGGGCCTTCATTATTTGAGACCACCCACTAATAAGTATCTTTTCACCTCCAAGGGGAATTGAGTAGGTCGACATAAACATCATGTTGTGACCAAGCGCAAGTCTGATCCGACCATGGTCAGGCATCTGTATAGGAACAATAGAACTCGGCAGTTCCTGTTTCAAGAAGATCACAGCTGTAAAACTGTGTATAAGCAATAGTTTATGAACAACATATATAATAGAAAACAGCTCGTACCATAAGTTTCTCGACACAGTTGGACCTGTTCAACGAGTGCAGCAGTGGCACACATATCCCACGTGGCCTTCCACCATTTAAAAGCCCCACAAGGACCTCAAGACAATCAATAAAGTATAGGAACTTTTGAATGTCGATCCAGTCAACTTCAGTGCCATTAGTAACAACCGAGTTATTACAGAGTAACAAATGAGCAGACTGCTTAACTCTGAAAAAACCTACACGTGCCACCAATTATAAGAAAATATTAGTTAGAAGTAGCATCTTCGTGAGAGATTCATTGCTACTTCTAAAGTTAAATTGTGATTAGTTAGACAGAATAAGTGGATTAAGAAGTAATCGAGGCAACAAGCAAGAACCATATACAAAACTAACATGGATGAATAATTGGAACGATGTCAGGGTGGAAGATCATAGTGAAGATGAGACCAGGTTCTGCTATTTCCATCAACATTCATGCGCCAACTTTCAGTCCGTAACACTTGAGAAAGTTTATCCAAGTTCGGCCATAAAAAAGCAGCGATCTTCTTGTTTCATGAACCCAACTCGGAAGTAATATCCATGGCTTGTCTTCACTGTGACATTAAACTAGTGTATTCAGTTATGGCAAGGCCGAGCATCTTGAGTACATGTGTTCTGGCAGAGCAAATAATACACTGCAGGAAAAATAGTATGAGAACACAACATGTTCAAAAAAATCCCACCCTCCCGGATAGAGAAGAGGATTCTAGGAACATACTGTGCGCGTTTCAAAATGTGGTGGTAGGACGAGAAGGAACAAGTGTGGCGTCTCACCGAAGGCCAGAAATCTGTAGGGAACTCGCACTTTGGGCACTGCAACTGAAACACACTAGATTCAGTACGAAGAAAAATGCATCAACGGCGGCGGCTGCCATCCTAGGATTACCTGTGACCAAGGGACTTGGATTTATCGGGGATGGATGAAGAATTCGTACCTGGTTCTGCATGAGAAAACCCTATGCAATCGCCGAGCGGGGGTTTTCTCTAAACAAGCAGACGAGGGAGAAGGGGATTCAGGCCCAGTGAAATATTGCCGCTTCGTCCGTCCAACTTACTGCTAAAGCTGGAAAGGGGGGGTTGTGATTTGACGGCTCATTGGGCATTACTGCAGCGCTACGACCGGGGTGTGTCTACCGTGAAGTTGTGCACTCTAATTTGTGCATATGGCACGTGGACCCCGTTGTCGGTTGGCCCACATATCAGCGAAAGGAAGTAGAAAGACAGGAGTAACTAGTTACACATAAATATATTTTTTGATAGAGAGATACTCCCTCTGTAAAGAAATATACAAATCTTTTATATCATAGGCTCACCTTGCCGAGAAATATACTCCCTCTACAACGCACGGACATTATGGGGGTTCAGCTTTTTTTTATGGGGGTTGAGCTGAGAATATAATACTCAGATAGGCTCACGATTCTGGACTTTGGGCCGCAGGCTGACCCTGCATGTTTGGGGGCCCATGTGTTCTACCTCAGCGCTTTTCATATTGCAAGCGATTGGTACTGCGCTGGTTTTAGATGCTGTCGCAAGGCGAATACACAAAATTCAATGAAGCACGGCAGCTGTTGGAATGAAATCGAACGACAGTTCCTAACCAGCAATCAGAGTTGCAATTCTATCAACGATATACCATGCGATAAATAATACTGTCGTACTACTTATACACACAGGACACTTGTTTCACCATGCCAGATTATTACATCAAAATCTCTCGGAGGATAGATCAGTTTGGCAGTTGCGTGCTGCTACTAAAGAATTTCAAAGTTGATTTGGACCAGCTCTCCTTGTCAAGAAAGTTCGATTTTGACATCATCCCCTACCGCAAGATAGGATTTAGATTTGAACCTTGACTATCCTTTAGCATCAATCATCATGCGACCATCCTTTGTACTTATGGTATATTGAGCAGGTTCATTCATACCAAGTCTGCGCATGGTAAGAGAAACTTGGCCGCAGTCGCCCAGATTGTTGAACGACTCCCTCGTTGCTCTAGAAATTCTCTGTTTGCAAACAAGAAAACATACCCAAACAGTTAGATCAACACAGTGAATCATGTGAAACAACATGGAAAGAAAAAAGAACGAAGCACTTGGGCGGCCAATGCTTACCAAGAAGGTGGACATGTCGGTTTTTGTAAGGACGTTGGTATATGAAGTGCGAACTGTAGCCCAGTCTATTGCCGGTGCAACTGCACGGGCCGGACCAAATGCAAGTGCAAGTGTTGGTGCAGGTGCCGAAGCCGCTGCTGCTGCCGGAGATGGTGCTCCTTGTAGAGCTGGTGCCAGTGTCGATGTCGGATCCTCCGGTAGATCAGACTGATCTGCTGACGCGGTCGGTGCCCAATCCTCAGCTCGATCAGACTGGGCTACTACCGCTGTCAGTGCTAGAGCAACTGCCGGTGCTCGATCTGTGCGAGACAGCGGCGATCGTGTCTGGTCTGCTATGATCAGCTTTCTAACTTGACTAGGACATGTGACCGTGATCCAGTTTTTTCTTCATTTCTTTTAAACGCAAGAAGGACTAATTGTGGCGTTTTTGTTAAACCAAACTGCAGTTCATCATAGGGATTCAGCTTGTACTCAGAAAACAGACTAATCCAATTTTTTCCAGTAATATAAGTGATGGACAGTGCCTTCGTTACTGACACGACATAAGAAGTGAAACCTACTAAAATAGCCATCGTAGAGCAAACCAAACGGTTTATTCTGTGATGAATGTCACATGGCAAAACCTGCATCGTAAAATTGCAGGAAAAAAAAGAAAACATGACATTAAATCAATAAGATTTAGACAGTAAATCAATAAGATTTACTTGATGTGACACGAGTGAATCCTTACCAGGAAATAACTATGTTGAAGTACTAAATAGAAGATTGATCATCCAACTACGCGTGGCATGCAGGGGCCCTGCTTACTCCCACAAGCAGGACAGTCCAAAGGTCGTGACAAATCGTATGGACTGAACATCCATGGGACTGGAAATCCTGGTGGGTGCGATAAACCCTGCAATGCATACATATATTGGAGTGTAACCATAATTGATAAACCGTCCTCACAAAAAATATGATCTGGATACTTCAAAATGTACAGACTGAATTGAGTGGACATACATTAACATAGACCGTTCTCAGGACTGACCACACACCAAAAGCGGTAGTACTAATAAACAATACATGGTTCACAAACACAAATCAAGTACTGAACAATAGTACTTATTACAGACAAGCAAAGTTGCACTAACTAAACTCTGCAGAGTATTTCTTGCCACCGACCTACGGGATGAGCCCCGCATAACTGACTAGGCCATGGACTTCGTGTGAGATGTTTACATGCACCATCACCATCTTGTCAACCTTGGAGAACCTAACAGAGTGGTCTTTCCACTCATAAACATGATGATGAAGACATGCCGCATCATATTTGTTGGGAAGCTTTACAAGAACCACACCCTTCGTAATCAAAGGCACATCCAGGAAATTGTGTGGTCAAGTACAACCTCGAGAACACGCTTGACAACAATGCTACAGGAAAACACTAGTTCAGGACACGTGGCGACAAGGACACAACAGCTGGATAGTTCAACAGTAGAACTTATCATCAGGTCTTCCAGTTCACACGACATGACTTTTAGAAATTCATCTCCACCGCGGACCTGGTTCTAATTCAAACAGAAACCATATTTTATTACTACCTCCGTTCAAAAATATAAGATGATTTTCGATATTATACTCCATATATGACTACATATACGCACAGAAATGAGTGAACAAAGACACTAGAACATGTCTTCAAAGGCATGAGAGTAGAGGGATTACATGCAATATCCATAACACAAGTTACTGGGGCAAATATACCCTCTTAAAAGGTAGCATTGATGTTCATAAAGTACTCCCTCCGTCCCAAAATTCTTGTCTTAGATTTGTCTAGATACGGATGTATCAAGTCACATTTTAGTATTAGATACATTCGTATCTAGACAAATCTAAGACAAGAAATTTGGGACAGAGGGAGTAGTTGAAAGTAATCTATAAGAAATCAGTGTCAACCTCTCGCATGTTTTGGTCAAAAGAGGAATTTAGAACCGTCATTTGGCACACTAAAATCACATGCAAGATCACCCAGAAAGTTGTACTACCAGTACTAGTACTGCGTGTTAGATGAAAAAACACGATCAAGATCGAGAAAAAGATCGTCAACAAGAGACATTACCTGGACTTTCTTAATGAGGGATCCCGGAGAGGGGGCCTTGGACAGGGCGATGGCTTTGAGCTTGTCTGCGGTAGTCTCGGTGGGGTGCTTGCGCTTCTTCGTACCATGAGCCTCAACGGTTTTAGCCAGAGCCATAGACATCACGTCGGCCGGTGCTCCGGCGTCCATCCAAGAGAGGAAGCTGAGAGAGAAGAGTGAAAGGAGGAACGAGATGAGGGAGAAGCGAAGCGAGTGGGGGTTTTCTTCAAGAGAGGACGCTGAGAGAGAAGAGTGAAATGATGGTTGCTTCGTCCGTCCAACTTAGTGCTGGAAAGGAGGGGGTTTTGTGATTTGACAGCTCATTGGGCATTACTGCGGCGGTTCGATCGGGGTAGTCTACCATCACTACTACAGAGTAATTTAGTGCATGGCTGGTGGACCCAGGTGCTGGCTGTCCCACACGTCAGTGAAAGTGAGTAATTTAGTGCATGGCTGGAGGAGGATCCGCATGGTAGAACATGTCCACTGTTTTTCATTCTAAAGAAAAAAAATGATTACAACAAGCATTTCCACTCTTACGACGGAGGAGTCGAAACACGGCAGCCACTTGAACATACACAGTGCTCCTACTACTAGGCATGTGCAGTGGTTCATACGTCAGTACTACACAATCTTGTTGCTAGTGTAGTAAGATATGACGATAACAAATGATGTTGTGTGCATGTCAACTACTCCTATATGTAACATAGTACCGCTTTTTCAACTGCCCGGTCGAGAATGAACGGTGAGATCAATGTTAATAGAACTAGGTCCACAGCGCACGGAGAGTACAGTGCTACAGTACTCCATGAAACATGAACCATATGAAGCACATCCTATAGTGTTAGACAGGGTGTATGAAGGGTGCACGGGATGGGAGCAAACGTTCCCTTCTCGACCCACTTTTGGGTGTTTGGCAGAGTACATGAACCATGAAGGGTGCATGAGTCCACACTAGTAGGTTGACAAAAAATACACGAAGAGGAAACAACTATATTGAGATGAGAATGCAACCAAACACACCCACATGCTTTGTGCTACAGTGACTGATGTACACCGTCTGAGTTTGATCCAACGGTCATGTTGCGCCGAAACATGGACATGCCCATGTAGAGGATGCCTAAACACCACGGAAGTCCCTCTGCTTCTCGAGGCACATGACATTGGTGATGCAGGGTGCAACCTCCCGCAGAGCCCGCTCCCGGTCGACGGGAGCCAGCTCGTCAAATATGGCGTCCAATGGCACGAATGGATTTTGGTGACGGAGCCCAGAAAGGATTTGCCCGGCAACAGTGACGGCAGCCCGCAACCCCTCCTTTTCCAGCTCAGCCCCCACCATCGCGCGGAGACGACTCATCTCCTCGGAGATATAGGTGAAGAAGGAGACCAGGTTAGGAAGCCGTAGCTCATTGAAGTCGACCGGGTGGTCGAACGGGTTTAGCCCGACGACTGGCATCGTCGCGCTGGCACGACGGTAGGCATCGCGCAGCCACAACACGTGCGTGGCAACTTGGTTCACCAAGTGGCTGAGGCGATCCTGGACCTCGTCACGATCGGCCCGCTCGCGCTCCAGCCGGCTCCCCTGACGTCCTATCGTATCTCCCGCTTTTTGCAGCAACGCCGCCGACGCCTCGAGCATCTTTGTGGTGGACGCCTGCCACTTTTGAAGCTCCGTGAACTCCCGCACATAACGGAGGAGCATGGCACTCCTCTCCTCTTGGAGCTCACGGAGCTCCACGTCCTTGGCCCTGAGCTCCGCATCCTTGGCATGGAGCTCCTGTGTCAGGCGCCTCACCTCGGACTCCGTGATCTGCTGCGCCGCCATGGCACCAGATAGAAGCAATGGGGAGAGGAAGCAAAGGGCGCAAAATGGCTGAAAGGCAATGCAATCTACGGGAAGGCGGAGAGAGCCAGCCGAGGAGCGGGGAATCTTTTGGTTTTCACCACAGTAAAACACCAGTCGACGACTTCTCACATCAGGGAGCAGTGGGTTTTTACAGGCGGAGTCATCATGACTAATTGCTGCCGCGCCTGCTCCCGTCAATCAAAAAATTAAAAATCATGCCGCGCCTGCTCCCGTCAATCAAAAAATTAAAAATCCTGCCGCACCCAAACACCAGAGCAACACCGCGGTGGACATTTAAATTTACCTGCTGGCAAGTAGAGAGAAAAAGGGGTGAAAAAATGGCGGCGGCCTAGCTAATCGGTCGAACTAGCCCAACTAGCTAGCCACCGTGCTTCACTGATGTACTCGGCGGGAAAGGTGGTCTTTCGTGATTTGACGACTCATTTACTTGCTTCGGCGCTACGACCGAGGAGGACCCAGAAAACGCGCGGTAGGGCGTCCCACGTCAGGAAGAATATATGCGTGCACCACCCGGGAGGACCCCGAAACCGCGCGGTAGGGTGTGCCACGTCTCGGCACGGAGGAAAAGTGTGCGTGTAAAAATGTACTGTATCAGACGTAGTACCTATGGTTCGACCTTGGGACCCAGCCAGTCGGTCGAAAACACCCCACTAGCCACACAACTTCATCATGCAAACGTGGCACGGTTAGCTCCGTCTCGACCAGCCACAACGTCTCTTGTTCTAGGCGATTCTTCTATTTTCCAAGCTTTTTTTAGTTGTAATAATACCACGGCAAGCTAGCGCCGCTCTTCATGTGTGCCCGTGCAAAGGTTAGATGATGGAGAGAAGAGAGATTGAGATCGCAGAGCTGGGACCCACCAGTAAGTGAGACAACTGTCATGCACGTGTTGACGAGGTACTCCCTCTACTCTACTCAACGCAAGTACTGTATAAATGCAAGTTATGGGACAAAGCCAACAACCATTCATTTTTTCAGGCTATCAACTTACGCTTTGTAGTCCAGGTTGCCAGTTCGAATCTCGTCTTTCAGATTTGTTAGTTTTAGGTCCAAATTTGATTAATGACAAGTGGGACCCCCATATGTTGTTCCGATATTTCTGTGTAGGATGTTTTTTTTTGAACAAACACTTTGCGCAGTTAGACAAGTAACGGCACGAGTTACACGTATTTTGGAAGTTTACAAACAAGAATGATAGAGGCATAGAATATCACATCCACCTCGCAACTTAGATACTATGGTGATACGAGTTTTTACACCGTTGGAAGTGAGATCCAATGGCTTGGGAGTAGTCTTTGTGATTATGCGCAATTTCCAAACTCTCCAAAGGTTTTTTTGCAAATAAAACATTCAGGCCTCGTGTGTGCCGCTGCATCTTCGATCCAACGGCTCCCCGGTGCTCATATTAGGTGCTCCCCGTAGCTTAATTACCCGCTACGGTGATATGAGCATCTAGGTCGTATGATCAGTGATCAGATGGCACATGCATAGTACTTGTACTTTCTGTGCATTTCCCAAACTCTATCAGCCGTATATTGCAAAAACATTCAAACCTCCTACTGTGGGCTGATAGATCTCAGTGAACTCGTATCACCATAGAATCTACGGTGCGGGAGCACCTCATACTCTCCCGTGCGAGAAAACATAAGGTGCTATCGCGGCTTGGATGCTACGGTGATACGATCTTGGAGGTCGTTTGATCTGAGATCCAATGGCATCTGAGCAGTCTTTGCGCTTGTAAGCAGTGGCTGAACTCTTTTGGGGCTTTTCTGCCAAAAAAACATTCGAACCACCGAGGAGGTGTTGGGTCACAAATCCAACACCTCCGAAGAGCTTGTATCACCAAAGCATCTAAGGTGTGGTAGCACATGATATTCTTACATACAGGAGAATATGATGTCCTCCTTCATCTTAGATGCTACGGTGATACGAGCTTCGAGGTCGTTGGATATGGGATCAAAGGGCATCTAAGTAGATTTTGTACAAATTGAGTGCAATTCTCAAGTTCATCAAGGTTTCCTGCAAAAAAATTAAGACACATCATGTGAGCTGCTATATCTCAGATCTACAAGCTCCAAGCAACTCGTATCGACATATAGCATCTAAGGTATGGGGGCACATGATATTCTCCCAGGGAAGAGGGGTGGGGCGTGCACAACCAATCGGTGGTTGGGAGTATGGGGACAAATATAATCTAAACAACCCTAAACAGAGCTCCAAAATTTTATCTAAGGTCGAGGGGTTGACCCCCGATAATCATAGCTCCGCCTAAACACAACATTTGCATGTACTGTAGTACTAGACTTAATATTCATGTTTCATGTTCATTTTAAATATTGAACTGAGGACCATGGATGTCTTACATTTTACTCCCTTCATTCCTAAATATTAGTCTTTTAGAGGCTTCAAATGGACTGGCACATACGGATGTATATAGACATATTTTAGAGTCGAGATTCACTCATTTTGCTCCGTATGTAGTCACTTGTTGAACTCTCTAAAAGAGTAATATTTAGGAATAGAAGGAGTATTTTTGAATTCGTGTCATACATGCATGGGTTGGAAAAATAGATGCACTATACTTATTGGATTGTTGTTGTGTTCGTGCGTGTGTGTCTCTCTCTCTCTCTCTCTCTGTGTGTGGTCATATGCTTGATACATACAAAGTTTTCTCACCTCCATAGTGTTCATCTTTTAAATTTGAATTTGCATTGGAAAACTTACTAGGGATACCATGAAATGTGAAATCCACATTGAGATCACTATATCACAAACTCACTCTAATTCAACAACTCGTCATAAATCAATTACCACGTTGAGATTAGTATTTGCAAGGAAAATACGAGTATTGTAATACACATAGATTCGTTCGGCAATTTAAAAGGTTACTTTCGTATTCTCGAATGGTAGGACCCAACGGCGTACCAGCCAGACCTTGGCTCGTGTTGATCCTAAAAAAAGGGCTCGTGTCCTTCGGTGGCGTGCGTGGTATGCACATTAGGCAACCCCAACCAGTCGAGCCTCAGCGTTTCAAGTCGAAATATCTGGCGGCCAGAATTCCAGCCCTAGGAAATTCCCCTCATGTCCCCGGTCCATAATGACTACCGATGAACAACGGAGGGATGCTTTAGTAACTAGACAACGTTACCTACCGTGCCGAGCACGGTTCAATTCCCTCGGTCACCGCTCGTCAAGGTCACCCGTCAACTGCATTGCCTAGTACTACTACTACTACACCAGGATGAGCACATAATTGAGCCCGTTTGTTCATGCCTAGTACTTGAGTTAATATATCAGGCAAGGCACTGGTACACAAGGATTATCCTTTTACTCCTTTCCGGTTTATAGGGCTTATCTCAAAATTTTAATTTTCCCATTTTGTAAGTCTCAATTTGGTTGTTCCCCATCACATGTTCAGATTTCAAGGTGCAATAAATCATTACATGCAAGAATTAAGAGAAAATTGACCAATGCATGTACTTTATGCATCCATGCATTGCAATTAATGCATTCGTAAACACAATTTTTGAGGAAAACAAGCGCATTAATTGAGTGGTTTTGCAAACTACAACAATTGTTCCACCACTCACCATCTACCTTGGTTGGTGAGATTTTTGAATTGAGCCCTATAAACCGGAAAGGAGGTTTAACTAAGCAAAATGTTTGACCAAATCCATTCTTAAGAAATACAACAGGACAGATGTAGGGCTTGAAAATTTATTGCATGATGCAGGTTATGATATTGTTTCGAATCCTGGATCTTAAATTTCAGAAAATCCAAAAGTGAGCATAGATTCTTGAAACTGAGCATGGTCACGTGATATGGCACAAATATTACTTCGTAAGTTTTTTCTTCAATTCGAGACAAGCTGCTTATGACAAGTTGCACAAATGAAGAGCCAAGGTATTTTGGAACAAAGACCTGTCACGTTAAGGCGAACACTTTCACTATTGAAACCGTGGGCGTTTACGTGCCGCCACGAGTCCTCGCTTCTCATCGGCAGGTGCCGTCCCGGCAAGCTTGTGAGTCGATGGGAGGCGTGCAAGCAGACCGATGCGCTGGCTATCAGGGAGGCGTGCGAGCAGACCGCTGTGTAGACTCACCGGGAGGCGAGCCCTTTGACCAGGATCCGCCGCCCACCGCGTCCCAACTGCTCCCACTTTTAATGTCGCCGGTGCCGCAGTTTAAAATCAACCCCGCACTACGTGGTATCGCTACAATCCTCTCTCTTCCTCTCCAATTCTCCTGCCGTCTACCTCCAACTAGCCCGACCTAAACGTACGCCATGCCGCATCACGATGGTCTGCCCTTAGTGTTCCAGTTTCATGAGGAAGACACCCAGCCGGAGTCTCAAGAACATAAGGCGCTTTGGGACGATCTTGAACTGGCCTTGCGGGAAGACGCCGCGCCTGTCCCCGCTCCCGTTCCGGCTCCCGTCGCCCCGACTGCACCAGCGCCCATCCCCGTGGCATTGATGGGCTGGGAGCCACACATTGTCGCCGAGCTTGATGCCACGGGGTTCCACGAGGTCCCTGTCGACTTTCACGCGCCCGTGCACCTGCCAGCGCATGCACCTGCGCGTGCACTAACGCGCATGCCCGTGCCAGTGCCCGTGCACCTGCCAGTGCATGCGCCTGCGTGTGTACTGACGTGCGCGCCCGTGCCAGTGCCCGTGCACACGAATGTCTCCGCTGCGCCGTTGACAGCGCCTGTCCCCGCGCGGGTGCCAGTGCCCCCCTCAGCAGCATGGATGGCCGCCGTTGACCGCTTCCTTGCACCAACGCCAGTTGCCTCCTCCCTCCAGTTGACTCACTCCGAAGTCCAGAACATTTTGGCCTTCCTTGAAGCTAGGCCAATGTCCAGGAGTACACCAACAACAGCGTAAGACGCCGCCATCGCCGTCGGTCAATGGCCTGACGACACGCAGAGCACGACAGAGGAGCCACTTCCCACCGCGAGACGCCCCCGCCGCCGCCGCGTAATCTAAATTTGCCATGAAAAACGTTCGGATGGCCATGCTTAAAATCCGAACGTTTATCATTTCCATTTATTTTATATCGATCGTCGTATAATTTAAAGTCGGAGTCAGACTGAACGAAATGTATGGTTTGATCGATTGAATTTTCTGCTAGAGCCGTATCAAATTAAATATAAAACGTCATCAAGCCACATGTATTCCTTGTCATCCAACGACCTAGACTGCTTCAATGTCGAGCGCTCAACACGTTTAGCGTGCAGTTAATTTCATGCCAAAAATAGTGCTAATCACATGACAACATGCAAATAATATCCTAGTAGTTAATACCCGCATGCACTTAATATACTTCCAAATTAACGTGCATTGCACGTACACACTGACTAGTGCTGCTAGTACGTGAAACTGATGCCGTGACTTGTGAACGCGTCTAGATATGGTCAACGGCAACATCGCCCGCGAGTTCTTCCTGTTTGCCCGTGCGTCTAAACGCAGAAGGGGAGGAGAGAGAGAGAGAGCACACATGGAACCCACCAGTAAGTGAAGGCGAATAATACTAAAAATAATATTACATGTTATCCATTAAATAGGCTGTGGTAATATAAAAACATTATGTGAACAAAGGGGGTACAACAAACATTGCTATTCTACGTATGTTGCCTATTGACGTGCGGCTTGAAGGCCCGGCCGCATGTTCGATCCTCATCCTTTATTTTTTAATTTGTATATGGGTCCAAATTTGTTTCATGACATGTGGGCCCCTCGGTGTGTAGTTTGTAGCACTTTAATTTGTGGGTCAAAATTTGTTCCATTCCAAGTGGACTATCGGTGTCTAGTTTTATAGCTTATTGATAATAATTAAAGAGAACAACATAGTTTTTTTAAATAATACCATGGTGCGACGTTGAAGGCGAGAAAGGACGTGCGAGAGAGCGATGACCGAGCCAGAGGGAAATCAACTAGGGGAGTTGCGTGGTTTGCAGCGGTGTTTGGAGTAGTTGTGGGCCAAATGCTACGGAAATATAATCTAAACCAACCGGAATAAATGCCTACACAAATTAATCCAAGGTTGAAGTGCCCCTCGCAATGTAAATAGCTCCGGCTTTGTGAGGGATGGAGAGGTAGTAGCTTCAACGCGTGGAAGATATGGTGTGAGAAAGCGAGGTCAATCGAGAGACATATAGATAGAGAGACAAAGTGAGTGTGGTCCGACATTCATTGAACAAATATATATGCTAGTGAGAGATATTGTCCGATTGAGCTTTTGGTAAGGGTGAGGGCTGTAAGATAGATCTTGAGAGATGATCCAGTCACAGATGTGTAGATATATTTTGTGCGTGGGAGGAGGCAAGGTCAACCGATCACATAGGGGTCATGCGATCGAAAGAGTGAGACGGGTTGGAGAGAGTGACCTAGATAGACGATGTGCGTGAGAGAGTATACAATGTGAATAGGTCGAATTGGGCTCAAACATGGTGATATATCGTTTTTGTCCGAGAAAGAGCGAGGTCAATCAAGACATACGGATATATATATATATATATATATATATATATATATATATATAGAGAGAGAGAGAGAGAGAGAGAGATAGAGAGAGAGAGAGAGAGATTGAGTGAGCGTGGCCCACCATGAGGTCGAAAGACTGGCGGCGGCTTGGATGGACTGACCTAGATAGACAATCTGCGTGAGAGAGTATAGAGTGTGTCGATCAAGGCCCGAACAGGGAGATATATCATTTGTGTGTGAATGAAAACGAGGTTAAACGAGACTCAGATAAAGAGAGCGAGATTGAGCAAGTGTGGCCTGCCGTGCGGAAGAAAGAGTGAGACAGTCTCGAGGGAGTGACCTAGATATACAACGGGCGTGCGTGCGCACGAGAGGTTGGGGGCTAGATAGGCAATGCATGTATTTAGTGCGAGAGGGTGAGAGGGAGAGGGGGGGAGAGATAGATCGGCATGGGGTGCAATGGCGGGTCGTGAGGTAAATACATTTGGTAACAGGAGTGGAAAAAGGGGTTGTGTAGTTGAGAGACTTAGAGATCGAAACATGGAGAGAAAGAATGAACGTGTGTTGGAAACCGATAGCTTGCTAAGGT
>NC_057813.1:447682713-447797658 GCF_018294505.1 Triticum aestivum
GCGCATGAGGACAGATGGCAAGGTGGTGCTCAATCACTTTCCTGGGAACACCGGGGATATCAGACGGTTGCCACACAAACACGTCGACATTCGCCCGCAGGAAAGCAACGAGCACGCTTTCCTATTTGGGGTCAAGAGTGGCGTTGATGGTGAAGGTACCACCAGTGCCATCTTCCTTGGCGGACACCTTCTTAGTCTCAGGTGGAGCTGCCATTGCCTTCTTACACTTGCCGGTGGAGCTCGATGGTGTGTCCTCGACGGTAGCGCAGCACTCCGAAGAGGTGCGCTTGCCGGAGTGGGCATCAGAGCTCTTGCCGGACTTGGCCTTCTTCTTCCCCCCGGGAGCTTCAGCGGCAAGTGTCCTGCGTTCTGCTGCGGCTGCTGCTTCCCGGTAGATCTTGTCGGCACAGATAAGAGCATCCTTCTTGTCGCTAGGGACAGAGATGACACTTATTGGGCCTGGCATTTTCAGTATGTTGTACGCATAGTGAGAGGCTTCCATGAACTTGGCGAGTGTTGGTCGGCCAAGGATTCCATTGTAAGGCAATGGAAAGTCGGCAACGTCAAACGTGACCCTCTCGGTCCTGAAGTTCAGCTCGCTGCCAAATGTTACCGGCAACGTGATCTTTCCCTTTGGCTTGCTCCTTCCCGGGTTGATTCCTTGAAATGTGCCGGTCTCTTTGAGCTCGCTCTCAGGGATCTGGAGTTTCTGGAGCACCGCGGAGGTGATCAGGTTCAAGCCGGCCCCACCGTCAACTAGCATCTTAGTGACCTTGAGGTTGCGGATTGTTGGTGAAACCAACATCGGCAAGCACCCGACCGCAGTTATGCGATCCGGGTGGTCCTTAATATCAAAGATGATAGGCGTGCCGGACCATTTCAGAGGCTTTCGTGACTCGACGGGTGGTTCTGCTGCATTAACTTCCCGCACCCACTGCTTGAGCAGGCGGTGCGAGGCATGCAGAGAAGCACCACCGTCAACGCACAGGACCTCTGTGGCTTTTTGGAACTCCTGCTCATCAGTCTCCTCATCATCCATATCTTCATCTTCGTTATCATCTTCATCCTTGTCGCGGCCACGGGGAGGTCTGTCTCCTTGCCGCTGCTTGGCCTTGCCGCGGCGTCCTCCTCGGCCGGGACGTTTCTTGCCGGATCCCCCAGCACCTTCCTGGGCCTTCTCTTTGTCGCGCCGCTCGTATTCAACTTTCTGTTGCTCAACAAGCTGCTCGACCCTCTTACAGTTCTGAAGATCATGGCCCTTGGTGCGGTGAATCTTGCAATACTGCTTATTGGTGCCGTCCTGCTTGTCGGTGACCGCCACCTCCGCGGCAACCTCCTTGCCGGAGTCACCAGCTTTGGCTTCCTTGGCGCCACCATCGTTGCCGGACTGCTCAACAACTAGCACTTCTTTGCCTTTCCTCCTTCTGTTGTTCCGCCGCCGGTTTTTCCTTGTCGGGGCAGCATCTTCGCTGTCAGATCCTCCCGCTCCTATATTTTCTCCGGGGAGTCTCCTCCCTTCCTCAGCACGCGCACACTTGTCGGCCAGTGCATATAACTCACTGACGTCCCTGATCTTGCACATCGCCATTTCCTCCCGCATCTTGCGGTTCCGCACGTTCTGATGGAACGCGCTGATCACTGCGGCAGGGTGGACGTCTGGGATGTTGTGCTCCACACTACTGAATCTCTGAATGTACTTGCGCAGGGGCTCTCCTTCCTTCTGAGAGAGCAGATGAAGATCACTCTCCTGGCCATGAGGCTTGTGTCTGCCTGTAAAGGCGCCAACAAACTGATGGCACAGATTAGCCCACGAGGATATGGAGTTGTCCGGCAAGTGCATGAGCCAGGATCTGACGTTGGGCTTGAGCACCAGCGGGAAGTAGTTGGCAAGGATCGTGTCATCTCGTCCCCCGGCAGCCTGCACCGCGATGGTGTAGATGCTGAGGAATTCTGATGGATGCGTCTTGCCGTCGTACTTCTCTGGTACGTCTGGCTTGAAGTTCTTTGTGCTGGGCCACTGGACTTGCCGCAGCTCATGAGTGAACGCGGGACAACCTACCGCGTACGGCAGATCGCCTGGTTCCCCTGGCGCATGCATGTCAACAGAGGGCCCAGCGCGCTTGTCGGATTGACGTCACGCTTCTCTTCGGCGCTCGATGCGGGTTCGAGCGTCTTCTTGTTGTCGATCATGAAGAACTTGGCGCTGATTGCGACGAGCTCGTGGATCCGACGATGCAGTGGAGTCGCTATCGAGGTGGATCCGGCGAGTCGGCGATCTTCGCCTTCGGGGCGGTGATTGCATGGTAGTTGCACCTCCGCCCGTTTCGTCGCCACCGGCTTGCGTCCGGCGGCCCTGCCGCGGCGGCGACGCGCTCGGCCGCCGTGGAGTGTCGCCGTTGGCGTAGCCGATGAGACTCTGAATGGTGGCCCTCCATTCGTCGATCTTGTCCGACGTTGGAGGGTAATCTAGGAGAAGTTGAGCTCGCGCCAAAGCTTCTGCTGGAGTGGTGGGTAGCAGTGGCGGACGGCGCGAGGAGCGGGACGTGCTCGAACTTCTAACTATGTTAGAAGGAGCAGTATCCCGTCCAGGCGACCGTGCCCCGCTCGTGCCAGCACACTGGCATGCATGCTGGTCTTGAGCGCCCCGAGATCCACCAGCTTGGTCTTGGGCTATCATGCATATGGCACTGCTAGTGCCATGACGCTGTTGATCTTGCGCCTCCTGAGAGTGGCGTGGAACATGTGCAGCCTTGTTCTTGGACCTGGCGGCATCATGAGCTTCCTCGTCGACATCGTTTCTTCCGCCGGCGTCCATCCCACCACTCGTTTGCTCCAATGGTGGCGGAAGTGACGTGGATGGAGCGGCTGCCGCCGAAGTCTTCTTCTTCGGGGGCATGTTGATGAAGGGAATAAAGATCTAGCTCGTGTGAACGCCGGATCTGGTTCACACAATCTCAACACCCCCTACCTGGCGTGCCAAAGATGTCGGGGAAACTGATCCACGAACACCTATGGGGCCGGCAGACCGGGCCCCTTTCGGTTCGGCGGGGGGCGGAGGTCGCACGAAGAGCAGATCGAGGCGAGGCACACGAGCAGTTTACCCAGCTTCGGAGCTCTCCGGAGAGATAACACTCCTACTGTTGCTTGTCTGGTTGTATTATCTGGTGTTCTTGCTCTCCAGCGAGAGAGTGTGATGTTTTCTGGGCTACGAATGAATTGAAGCAAACTGTCCGAACCTCCCCCCCAACCCCCTCTACGTTGCGCATGGGCCTCCTTTTATACGCTAAAGGGGTCACCGACAGGTGGCAACACAGAGGAGGGTAAAAACGTAAAAAGCGAGGTAGGTGATACAGTTGCTTGTACAGTGCACCCTACCTAACCCTGACGGCAGGGGACAAGGGCATTAAATGCCCGTCTGAGTCGCCCGAACAGTGCAGAAAAGGACCGTTAGGGGCGCCACCGTTCGCCACGATGGCGATCTTGTCAGCTTCGCATGCCACTGCGCACCGCTGGCTGCACAGCCTCCCGCCACGCGCGCCCGGCGAGGCCCCAGAGCGACACGTTGGTGGATACGCTGGAGCGTGGGCGCAGAGTGGCCGCCTGCCGCGGCAAGCGCCTTGCGGCTGTTGTTATCTCGCTGGGTCCAGAAGCTCGTCACTCACCGGGCCTCGGGGTACCTTATTTAGTCTTCCCGGCAAGCTCCTCTTGCCGGGGCCTTGTTGTCTTGCCGGAGCGCGTGGCGCGTCGCGGCAAGTTCCTTGGAGCGCCTTGGTTGGCCTTCCCGGCAAGCTCCTCTTGCCGGGATCTTGTCTCCTTAGCTTAAATACTTTGTTCTTGGATGGCTCCAAGGGAACCTTGGGGGATCTTGGTGTTCGCCCGGCAAGCCTTTGCCGCGGGGTGCTGCAACTGCCCATGCACAAGTTCAGGGTACTAGGGTACCCCTATTCTAGAACACCGACAGACGCCGTCCACCCCCAATCTTGGTGTTCCGTGCAATGCACGGGCATGTACAGATAGGAAACTGTGTCAAACACGGCTAGTTGTAAGTAGGCTAGTTGTACGGCCACGATGATAGTGACTGCAAACGGTGAGGCTGACGTTGGTATGCCAAACATGAAGCCTACACTCAGGTGTCATCTCCGGTGCAGGGTCTTGTCACTTCACTGTGAGGAGCAGCACGTAATAATTTGATAAACGGGTAGTACAGTACTACTACATTGGTAGTACTACTACTACTATTACTAGCACCACCGTCTGGATTTAGTAGTACTACCACGTCCATCTAGATTTAGTATTTGACTAGCAATATCTAGTAATGGCTAGCCTAGTAATGCATGTCACAAAAAAATACTACTCCCTCTGTAATTAATACATGGTGTATTGTTTTATTTCTTCCAGTAGATGGCTCAAATCTGAAGTCTCATCAATCAGACTACTATTGTACTCACCGAGCATTCAGCTTGGTAAGCTACCAACAAAATATTGCAATAAAACTACTATTGTACTCCCTCCATATGGGTGCATTAGTCACATTATGAAAACCAAATAGTAATCCCAAAACTTTTAGGCGTGGTGCATTAACTACCCACCTCGTTCCCTATTTTTTGCCAAGAAAAAAGAAATCACCCAATACGAGACGTGGGGTGCTTATGCATCCAATGACTTGAGACTACTTAGCAAAACATTATTGGTTACATGCATTAACATTTTATTAGTTAAATCAAAGGTCAAAACTTGGCGCAAAATGCAAAGGGGACCAACAAACCAGTAAACATCAAAGTTCTCTCGTTTGGCCCCAACTAGAGGTCTGGTGAGATGACTATACTGCACCGGCACAGAGGGGGGCATAGCTTCATGGACTTACTGCACCTGCCTTTGGGTGTATGATAGGTGGGCCCAACAGGTGGATGGCCCACCTTTCATACAGCCAAAGACAGGTGTAGTTAAGGCAACGGAGCTCAGTCCCATAGGGACACAGCCTCATTGACTTACTGCACCTGCCTTTGGTGCATGAAAAGTGGGCTCAACAGGTGGTTGGCCCACCTGTCATACAGCCAAAGGCATGTGTAGTAAAGGTCCGAGGAGTAGATGGCCAACACACATGTGAATGCAACGCAGTCTGCACTTCTCATATAAAGGCTCCCCGCTAGTCCAATCTACGAAATCCTACGCATCTACGCACCCTAACCAAGGGCAAGAGTGATCACTCCAATCGCAAGATTAGTTGACTAGAAGCTAGACCCATGGAGGAGATGAGCGCGAGCATTAGCTGGCTGTGCCAGATGGTCCACAACACCGGCCTACGGTCCAGCACCGAGGAATGCCTCCAGGTTGTGCTTGAGGCCGCTAGGGTGAGAGGCCGCTTGGATGACAGCTTTGTCTCCTTGTTCGACAAGGTCCTCGTCGGCTTCCTCGACAAGTTCACCGTCATCAAAGAAGCTCGCAGACGACCTTGACATACGCCTCTAGCCCACGTGCCCAAGCTCTGCGATGCCCGCCACCCTCGACGGGCTCTATGGCAACAACCTCTTCGACACACTGGTGGCCCTGTGACTGCCCGCCGTCGCGCCAGAGAATGTCCACCTCAAGGTCGCACTCGCCCTGCAGCGCCTGGCGCAGCAAGACACCATCGACATCGTCACCCACGTATATGTGCAAATCGTCCACAAGGACTACTACATGCAAGAGGAGGATGATAGGTCGCTGGCCTTCTTGGACCACAGGGCAACCTTGGACGGCATTGTTCAGAAGCACATTGAGCTCGCCGCCAACGCCGCTGCTCCTCACACGTCGGTTGGTGACCCGGCGCACTAGGGCGTGAGGATGTCGTTGATTGATCCGTATGTATTTTTATCTTTCCGTCAAATCCATGTACTAGTATATTGTACTACTAGTAATTATCTTACCTTTCGCATCAACTTCATAATTTTCGTACGTACTCCATGCATGAACCACGCCAGAACCAAACTTCTCATTACTCTAGGGAAAATCATTATTTCTATCTATCGGTCTCGCCATGGAGCAGAACCAAATTTTACAAGTTACAAGTTCAAAAGGAAAAGCCTGCCGTGTTCGCGATGCACCCCCACACGGTTGGTCCGTCTCGCAGCTCAAGGGGAATGTGCGATGTGTTGCATTTTCCCTTACAAGTGGGACCATAGTTGAGCAAACTGACTATCGGCAAATCCCCACCCCGCCCACCGCTCGATGGCTGAGAAAACAGGAGGGAGAACCGATGGATGTAGCATGGACTCGAAGAAAATTTCTGTCAGATGGGACTCGTGTGGGTGGCGTGTGCCTTACTGCTAGATGTGAATGCTAGTTATGGCCCATGCTACCCACTATATCGAGCCTATATCAAGGTGCTGGTTACGTAGAACAATTTCCTGGAGTACACTCAGCCCTCCTCTCTCTCTCTCTCTCTCTCTCTCTCTCTCTCTCTCTTCTCAGCCAGCCAGTAGACGCGCGGAGCCCATCGTCTATTTGCTCACATGCGGTCCCACATGTCAGTGAAAATGCAAGATGACCCACTGAACCTGCACATCTTTCACCTCGACATGCTGGTGATGAAAAACAAATCCAATAAAGATCTTTAGTGGCCGCTTTTGGAGTTACTCAAGAGTAAGATTCTATTTATAGTTTAACCCAAGATGCACATGACGTGGCTTCAACTAGCACTCCATTTTCTTGCATGACACGACCTGGATGCTGGATGTCCCACGTGTCGGCAAAAGGAGGAATAACTCGACCAAATCTTCTCCACATTTAGACCATAGGTGTAGGAAACATGGCAAGCCCTATGCCTACATCATACTACGTACATGCCCACCTCACGTAGTCATGCTATCAACATATATCTCGGCCTCCGTGGGACACCTAGCTCTAGTTGATCTAACTAGGACTAACTATTGTGCTATCATACTCTAATATTAGGTTGGCTCTATGTGATGTGGAAACTTCATATAACCAGATGTTGGCTATACTACTACGGTACTCACACTCCAAGAAGTGACTCGAAAACAATTCATAAAATGAGTTTATTGCGTGCATTTGCAAATGTACCATTCATTACATACAACAAGTCGTCAACACACAACGACAACGAGGATGCATGTTGGATTATAGATTAGTTCCAACAAAACATTCTAGTAAATACTAAAGTTTTTATCACACAACAAATGGCCTCCATCCCTCCACGAGCGAAGCCACTTCGCACCCCCACACGGTTGGTCCGCCACGCCGCTAGGGAAACGCGTGCTGTGTTGCATCTTCACTTAGGCCAACTCCAGTGCATGCAGCTTGGACGCATGCTTGCGCGGCCCCCTTTCCTTCGATGCCCCCGAGCTACACAACCATGACTACGTGTTTTGCGCACCCGGTGGTCAGATTTCGAGTAGATCCAGTCGGGCTTGAGTTCGCCCGCCTGCAGGAGGCCGCGTCGCGCCATGGACTAGCCAGGCACCGGGCCAGAAGTCCACAACAAGGACGCATGCAGGTACTGGCTCCTCCTCTAGCCGCTCGGATCTACACTATCAGCAGTCCACCGACAGATACATGAATGGCAGTCGGCCGAGCTCGGTGCTGGCCCAAAAGCTCGTGGCGCACCGTTGCCACTCATTACGTGCGACGACTGCCCAAAGAAGGTCTTGTGCCGCGTGTCTACAATGCCGGAACATCCCGGATGGGTGTTCATCAAGTGCTCAACCAATGGGGTATGTGCTACTTTAGTTTGGTTGTGCTCTCGGATTTGACTAGTTGTGCTAACTTAAAATTTTGTTGTGTAGAATGGATGCAAGTTTTGGTATTGGGAAGAAGAGTACATCGATATATTGATAGAGCACAATTTAGTAGATGTTCTAGCACTTTTAGCTAGCATAGAGGCTAGAGATGAGACTAGTGCACTTGTTGATAGAATAGAGGCTAGACATGAGACTAGATGCGAGGAAGCAATGTCTACTTCTTTACACTCGAAGAAGAAAGAAGCACGCAAGATCGAGCCTCCGCAGATCAACAATGAATGCCTCGAGAAGGCACTAATCCAACTTACAAGGTGAGTTATGGAAGTTGGATATCTTCTAAAATGTATTCTTGTGGTTCTTGTTTTCTTTCATCTTGCTTTTCTAGTCAAAATTTGGTGATATATTTCCATGTACCAAAAATAAGTGATGAAAAAAAGATATGTGTTTGCAAAGAAAAATTTATGCGGTCGTGCGTTGGGCGCACGGCCACCGCATCCGAGAAATGGCCCGGATACAACCCCATTGCCCTACCCAAACAGACAGATTGCAGGCAAAACGGACGTCCGTTTGGGGTCGTGCGTTGGAGTTGGCCTTACAAGTGGGACCGTGATACGTCTCCAACGTATCTATAATTTTTGATTGTTCCATGCTATTATATTACCCCTTTTGGATGTTTATGGGCTTTATTCTACACATTTATATCATTTTTTGGGACTAACCTACTAACCGGAGGCCCGGCCCATATTGCTATTTTTTGCCTATTTCAGTATTTCAAAGAAAAGGAATATCAAACGGAGTCCAAACGGAATGAAACCTTTGGGAGCGTTATTTTTGGAACAAATTTGATCCGGAGAGCCTAGAGTGCAAGTCAAGAAAGCTCCAAGGGCCCCACGAGATAGGAGGGCGCCCCCCCCCCCCCCCCCGTAGGGCACGCCCCCCTGTCTCGTGGGCCCCTCGGGCATCCACTGACGTACTTCTTCCTCCTATATATATATCCACGGACCCCGAAAACATCCAGGAGCACCAGGAAACACAATTTCCACGGCCGTAACCTTCTGTATCCGCGAGATTCCATCTTGGAGCCTTCGCCGGCACTCTGTCGGAGGGGGAATCGACCACGGAGGGCTTCTACATCAACACCATAGCCTCTCCGATGAGTTGTGAGTAGTTTACCACAGACCTACGGGTCCATAGTTATTAGCTAGATGGCTTATTCTCTCTTTTTGGATCTCAATACAATGTTCTCCCCCTCTCTTGTGGAGATCTATTAGATGTAATCTCTTTTTGCAGTGTGTTTGTCGAGATCGGATGAATTGTGGGTTTATGATCAAGTTTATCTATGAATAATATTGGAATCTTCTCTGAATTCTTTTATGTATGATTGAGTTATCTTTGCAAGTCTCTTCGAATTATCAGTTTGGTTTGGCCTACTAGATTGACCTTTCTTGCCATGGGAGAAGTGTTTAGCTTTGGGTTCAATCTTGCGGTGATCTTACCCAGTGACAGAAAGGGTTGCAAGACACGTATTGTATTGTTGCCATCGAGGATAACAAGATGGGGTTTATATCATATTGCATGTGTTTATCCTTCTACATCATGTCATCTTGCTTAAGGTGTTACTCTCTTCTTATGAACTTAATACTCTAGATGCAGGCAGGAGTCGGTCGATGTGTGGAGTAATAGTAGTAGATGCAGGCAGGAGTCGATCTACTTGTTATGGATGTGATGCCTATATACATGATCATGCCTAGATAATCTCATAACTATGCGCTTTTCTATCAATTGCTCGATGGTAATTTGTTCACCCACCATAATACTTATGCTCTCGAGAGAAGCCTCTAGTGAAATCTATGGCCCCCGGGTTTATCTCTTATCATATTTGCTTTCAATCTACTTTTATTTGCATCTTTACTTTCTTGCACCTATATTATAAAATACCAAAAATATATTTATCTTATCATACTATCTCTATCAGATCTCACTTTCGTAAGTGACCATGAAGGGATTGACAACCCCTTTATTGCGTTGGTTGCGAGTTCTCAGTTTGTTTGTGTAGGTGTGTGGGACTTTTGAGGAGCCTCCTACTGGATTGATACCTTGGTTCTCAAAACTGAGGGAAATACTTACGCTACACTTTGCTACATCACCCTCTCCTCTTCGGGGAAAACCAACGCTAGCTCAAGACGTAGCAAGAAGGATTTCTGGCGCCGTTGTCGGGGAAGTCTTCGCTCAAGTCAAGACATACCAAGTACCCATCACAAACCCATCTCCCTCGTATTTACATTATTTGCCTCTCGTTTTCCTCTCCCCCCACTTCACGCTTGCCGTTTTATTCGCCCTCTCCTTCCCAAACTCCTCCTGTCTTTTCCTTTTGCCTTTTTCCTTTGCCCGTGTGTTTGCTCGTTTGCTCCGTCATTATGGCTAGTCTTCCTATCCTTGATATTACTCCCGATCATGAAATCCTCAATTTTAAACAAAGGGAGGGAGAAAATTTAAAAGATGCTTGGCATAGAATTTGCAATGCTCAAAATAGATCTACTAGGAAGCTTTCCACTTCTGTTCTTCTCCGCAATTTTTATGTAGGCATCACTCCTTGGAGTAGATGTGTTCTTGATACTATCGCCGGAGGTGATTTCTTGAGTAGCCATACGTTTGATGCTTATAATGCTATGTTAGATTTGTTTGGCTCACCACCTGTTTTGGTCAATGGAACTAATTTAAGCTTAGAACACGTTATGCAACGGCTTGATATTATTGAAAATAAAATTGCCACTGTTGAGTTGGTTGAAAATTTGGATAAAAATATTTATAATCTTATCACTCAATATGAATCTAGGGTTGGAGTCACTTTGAAAAATCTTAAGGAGAAAGAACCTATAGTTAAAGAAAAAATAGATCTTGATTCTGCTAGAATTGGTAAACTTGAGGATATAGTTACGAACTTAGTTTCGACGTTTTCTCCCATCAAAAACACTCCAAAACCCCCCACAAAAACCAACAATTTTATTTATGTTCCTAAAAATAAGGGAGAAACTTCTAGTAAGGAAGACGCGAACCTCAAATCCATAAGTGTTCATCCCAATTGTCTTTCTATCGTTAAGGAACCTTTTGCTACTACCGAATTTCTTGAATTTTTGCCCAAAGGTTTAATCATTGTTGAAAGTGGAGAACCTACTAAAGATTATAAGTGCTCTACTTATGAATCAAGTGCCAAAGATGGCACTAGTTAGATCTATCCTTGCTTTTATGCCTAGCTAGGGGCGTTAAACGATAGCGCTAGTTGGGAGGCAACCCAATTTTTCTTTATGTTTTTTGTTTTTGCTCCTGTTTAGGAATAAATCTTGCATCTACTTTCTTTTTAGATGTGTTTTTATCTTTTAATTAGTGTTTGTGCCAAGTAGAACCTACAGGATAAACTATGATGATAGTTGATTTGATTCTGCTGAAAAACAGAAACTTTGCGCTCACGAGAAAACATTCAATAAATCAAAGAAACGTGGTTTTGCATTGATTCTTTTTTATGCTAATCAACAGACAAATTTTCCAGTACTTCCTATTTTTGTCGGATTTTTAGAGTTCCAGAAGTTTGCGTTAGTTACAGATTACTACAGACTGTTCTGTTTTTGACAGATTCTATTTTTCGTGTGTTGTTTGCTTATTTCAATGCATCTATGGCTAGTAAATTAGTTTATGAACCATAAGGAAGTTGGAATACAGTAGGTTTAACACCAAAATAAATAAAGAATGAGTTCATTGCAGTACCTTATGTGGTGGTTTTGTTTTCTTTCACTAACGGAGCTTATAAGATTTCCTGTTGAGTTTTGTGTTGTGAAGTTTTCAAGTTTTGGGTAAAGCTTTTATGGAATATGGAATAAAGGGTGGCAAGAGCCTAAGCTTGGGGATGCCCATGGCACCCCAAGACATTCAATAGTAGACAAAAGCCTAAGCTTGGGGATGCCCCGGGAAGGCATCAACTCTTTCGTCTTCGTTCATTGGTAACTTTACTTGGAGCTATATTTTTATTTGCCACATGATATGTGTTTTGCTTGGAGCGTCATGTATTATATTGGTCTTTGATTGTTAGTTTACCACAATCATCCTTGGTGTAACACACCTTTTGGGATAATCCTATTTGATTAGAATTTGCTAGAATACTCTATGTGCTTCACTTATATCTTTTGAGCTTGATAGTTTTTGCTCTAGTGCTTCACTTATATCTTTTAGAGCACGACGATGGTGTCTTAATTTTGAAGAAATTTCTAGTCTCTCATGCTTCACTTATATCATTTTGAGAGTCTTTTAGAACAGCATGGTATTTGCTATTGTCATAAAGTTGGTCCTAGAATGATGAGCATCCAAGTTGGGTATAATAAAAACTATCATAGGAAGTGAATTGGATGCTATGATCAACTTGATACTTGATAATTGTTTTGAGATATGGAGGTAGTAATATTAAAGTCATGCTAGTTGGGTGATTATGAATTTAAAGAATGCTTGTGTTGAAGTTTGTGATTCCTGTAGCATGCACGTATGGTGAATCGCTTTGTGATGAAGTTGGAGCACAATTTTATTTATTGATTGTCTTCCTTATGAGTGGCAGTCGGGGACGAGCGATGGTATTTTCCTACCAATCTATCCCCCTAGGAGCATGCGCATAGTGCTTTGATTTTTGATGACTTCTAAATTTTTTCAACAAGTATATGAGTTATTTTGATTAATGTGGAGTCCATGGATTATATGCACCCTTTCACCCTTCCACCATTGCTAGCCTCTTTTGTACCGCGCAATTTTCGCCGGTACCATTCACCTACCATACTCCTTCCTCAAAACAGCCACCATACCTACCTATTATGGCATTTCCATAGCCATTCCGAGATATATTGCCATGCAACTTTCCGCCGTTCCGTTCACATGACACACATTACTTTGTCATATTGCTCTTTGCATGATCATGTAGTTGACATTGTATTTGTGGCAAGGCCACCTTCATAATTTTCATACATGTCACTCTTGAGTCATTGCATATCCCGGTAAACCGCCGGAGGCATTCATATAGAGTCATATTTTGTTCTAGCTTTGAGTTGTAAATCCGTAAAAGTGTGATGATCTTCATTATTAGAGCATTGTCCTCGTGAGGAAAGGATGATGAAGGCTATGATTCCCCCACAAGTCGGGATGAGACTTCGGACTTTACAAAAAAGAGAAAAACAAAAAAAAGGCCAAAAAGAAAAAAAGGGGGGAAAGGCCAAAGAAATAAAAAAAAGGAGAAAAAGAAAAGAAAAAAAGAAGAAAAAAATAAAATGAGAGAAAAAGAGAGAAGGGACAATGCTACTATCTCTTTTTCCACACTTGTGCTTCAAAATAGCACCATGATCTTCATGATAGAGAGTCTCATATGTTGTCACTTTCATATACTAGTGGGAATTTTTCATTATAGAACTTGGCTTGTATATTCCAATGATGGGCTTCCTCAAAGTGCCCTAGGTCTTCGTGAGCAAGCGAGTTGGATGCATACCCACTTAGTTTCTTTTGTTGAGCTTTCATATATTTATAGCTCTAGTGCATCCGTTGCATGGCAATCCCTACTCACTCACATTGATATCTATTAATGGGCATCTCCATAGTCCGTTGATACGCCTAGTTGATGTGAGACTATCTTCTCCTTTTTTTGTCTTCTCCACAACCACTATTCTATTCCACATATAGTGCTATGTCCATGGCTCACGCTCATGTATTGCGTGAAAGTTGAAAGAGTTTGAGATTATTAAAGTATGAAACAATTGCTTGGCTCGTCATCGGGGTTGTGCATGTTTAAATACTTTGTGTGATGAAGATAGAGCAACAGCCAGACTATATGATTTTGTAGGGATAACTTTCTTTAGCCATGTTATTTTGAGAAGACATGATTACCTTGATTAGTATGCTTGAAGTATTACTGTTTTTTTATGTCTTTATGAACTTTTATTTTGTATTATTTGGATCTGAACATTCATGCCACAATGAAAAAAAATTACATTATGAATTATGCTAGGTAGCATTCCACATCAAAAATTCTCTTTTTATCATTTACCTACTCGAGGACGAGCAGGAATTAAGCTTGGGGATGCTTGATACGTCTCCAACGTATCTATAATTTTTTATTGTTCCACGCTATTATATTACCCCTTTTGGATGTTTATGGGCTTTGTTCTACACATTTATATCATTTTTTGGGACTAACCTACTAACCGGAGGCCCGGCCCATATTGCAGTTTTTTTTGCCTATTTCAGTATTTCGAAGAAAAGGAATATCAAACGGAGTCCAAACGGAATGAAACCTTCGGGAGCATTATTTTTGGAACAAATTTGATCCGGAGAGCCTAGAGTGCAATGAAAGAAAGCTTCAAGGGCCGCACGAGATAGGAGGGCCCCCCCCCCTTGTAGGGCGCGCCCCCTGTCTCGTGGACCCCTCGGGCGTTCACCGACGTACTTCTTCCTCCTATATATATCCACGGACCCCAAAAACATCCAGGAGCACCACGAAACACAATTTCCACCGCCGTAACCTTCTATATCTGCGAGATTCCATCTTGGAGCCTTCACCGGCACTCTGCCGGAGGGGGAATCAACCACGGAGGGCTTCTACATCAACACCATAGCCTCTCCGATGAGTTGTAAGTAGTTTACCATAGACCTACGGGTCCATAGTTATTAGCTAGATGGCTTCTTCTCTCTTTTTGGATCTCAATACAATGTTCTCCCCCTCTCTTGTGGAGATCTATTCGATGTAATCTCTTTTTGCGGTGTGTTTGTCAAGATCCGATGAATTGTCGGTTTATGATCAAGTTTATCTATGAATAATATTGGAATCTTCTATGAATTCTTTTATGTATGATTGAGTTATGTTTGCAAGTCTCTTCGAATTATCAGTTTGGTTTGGCCTACTAGATTGATCTTTCTTGCCATGGCAGAAGTGTTTAGCTTTGGGTTCAATCTTGCGGTGATCTTACCCAGTGACAGAAGGGGTTGCATGACACGTATTGTATTGTTGCCATCGAGGATAACAAGATGGGGTTTATATCATATTGCATGTGTTTATCCTTCTACATCATGTCATCTTGCTTAAGGCGTTACTCTGTTCTTATGAACTTAATACTCTAGATGCAGGCAGGAGTTGGTCGATGTGTGGAGTAATAGTAGTAGATGCAGGCAGGAGTCGGTCTACTTGTTATGGACGTGATGCCTATATACATGATCATGCCTAGATAATCTCATAACTATGCACTTTTCTATCAATTGCTCGACAGTAATTTGTTCACCCACCGTAATACTTATGCTCTCGAGAGAAGCCTCTAGTGAAACCTATGGCCCCCAGGTCTATCTCTTATCATATTTGCTTTCAATCTACTTTTATTTGCATCTTTACTTTCTTGCACCTATATTATAAAATACCAAAAATATATTTATCTTATCATACTATCTCTATCAGATCTCACTTTCGTAAGTGACCGTGAAGGGATTGACAACCCCTTTATTGTGTTGGTTGCGAGTTCTCACTTTGTTTGTGTAGGTGTGTGGGACTTTTGAGGAGCCACCTACTGGATTGATACCTTGGTTCTCAAAACTGAGGGAAATACTTACGCTACACTTTGCTGCATCACCCTCTCCTCTTCGGGGAAAACCAACGCTAGCTCAAGACGTAGCAGACCGCAGTTGACGAAACTAACTATCGGCAAACCCCCACCTCGCCCGCCATGCGATGGCTGAGTTAGAGAAATGAGGCCAGAGGTTGAAGAAATAGATGTAGCACAAACTACAAGAAATATGGTGTCAGATGGAAGTCGTGTTGGTGGTGTGTGTTGTACTCCTGTACGTGAATGCTTGTTCTGGTCCATTCCACCCTACTCTATATCGAGGATTCGAGGTGCTGGTTACGTACAACGAACACAGTAACATATGGCCCACCTCACACTGTGGCCAAATTTCCTGGGGTATGTGCTAGGTTAAAAAGTGTTCTTAGCGAGGGTGGATGGCTAGTGTCAAGTTTAAAACTTGTTGTATTACGTATATGGAGATGTAGAGATAGTGCATCCATTTTGGAAGTTTGAACCCAAACATCAGAATGCAATTTCTACTGGACTCATCCGAGGACCTAGGATGACGGGATTCGCAGCTACAGTAAAAACACCCGCCCAACGTGCGAAGCATGTGAAGCTAGTACAAATAGTAGTACTACTATTGTTGATTGGACTCATTTGATAACCTATTGCAATGCACATACAATTATGTATTCGAAAAATATGTTTCTGCCTCGTCGCAGCACCCACTCTGAGAAGCGACTCGAAAGCCATTCATAAATCTAGTAAGTTTATCACATGCATATCATTTAGCATTACATACAACAGGTTATCAACCCACAGCCACAACGAGGATACATTATAAATACTAAAGTTTTCATCACATAACAAATAACAAGCAATGAAATGAACTACATCTCAACCACTCGTCGGCATTGGAAACACTTGCTTTGAACCGAAAGTGATTCTCTAGGAAGGGCCAAGTACTATCAATCTCGAGACTAACGCACGACTGATCATCCAAGCTGAAGCGGCCTATGTCAGGATGCATATTGTGATAGCCACGGTGGGGAAGCATAGCAATGTCCGAGGTATAGAAAGAATTGCTTCTCATAAATGGTAGTAACGTTGTGTCAATAGTAGCTGGATCGCCTTTCACCATCATTGGATAGTTTTTTCCAAGGAAGAGCAAGTTTCCTTCAAGACTATCAATACTGAACCAGGGAGAAGGTGTTGGTGCTAGCACACTAGTATCCATCCCGAATACCCTGCAACAGATGTTGGAATCGGTCAGGATAGTGCCACCATGCGAGACATCACTTGCTTCCTTAGTAACATCAGCAGTGCCCTATATACAGACAAGAAGAGGTGATCCATTGGAATAATTTGCCAGGCGCCACTGAGTATATGGGTCATGCTCGTCCTCATGCTCTTGATCATCACCATCGTCATCTCCCCCTTGGTTATAAATTTTTTCAAGTATAGGTGGTGGGATGTTCACAGGACCTTGGAAACACAAGAAGGTTAATTAGTAAATGGAAACTAGCTAACCCACATGCATGTGGATGAAACAATTATAATTACGGTGGAAGACAAATGTACTGAAAGCATAAGGATCCCATGCAAAAACAGTGCCACGAGTAGTGGCAGCAAACATAAGACCCTCATATTGAATTGCATCACAGTACTCATCTGTGTACAGAAATTGACTTTTGAGCAATATCAATCGAGGCATGGAAGTAAGGACGGCAACAAGCTTGTAGAAGATAGAAACAACTTCATAGTTCACGTAATCCCAAGAGTGGTTCGGAACTCGACAAATTGCTATCTTCCGTAGACAACAGTCATCATGATCATATTTGAACTCACGAAGAATACCGGTGTGCTCAACCTCTAGGCAATCTGAGATTTTTGGAAGTGGAACCCGGTGACGAGTGTACACATTCACAAGTTCCCACTCGCAGTTGGACCCAATATAAACAACCCAATCTCCATTTGCGCCTGCCCAAGCCTTACCCTCAAGCGATGGCATCTTAACATCACATGTATCATTATCAAGCAGCAGCAACTTGCACAAGGCGAGGCTTCCGTCTTTTTATTGTAGTGTTTCTTTCCCTTCCTGGATGCCCTTTGGATGGTGGGCATTATTCCCGCGCTTGGGGGCCTCCTCGCCAGGTTTGTTGTCTTTTCTGGGGGTGCCATCCCCATTGTTAGCATCGTCACCGCCTGATGCGGCTTGAATTACATCGGTAATTCCCCAAAGAGGAAGGGATGATGCAGCACAGCTACGGTAGGTATTTCCCTTAGTGATGAGACCAAGGTTACCGAACCAGACGGGGAACCACGCAACACCACGTAAACAACTCCTGCACACAAAGAACAAGTACTTGGAACCCGGCGTAAGAGAGGGGCTGTATATCCCTCACGGGTAAGAACATAAGTAAAATTGTAGTAGACTGGATAAATAGATCTCGCAGGAACGCGAGATAAAATAAACAAATAAAAATGGCAGGAAGGTATTTTTGTGTTTTTGGACTAATAGATCTAAAAATAAAAGCAAATAAAAATATATCTCGAAGGAAAATATAATAAAGAAGAGACCCGGGGCCGTAGATTTCACTAGTGGCTTCTCCCGAGAAAAATAGCATATGGTGGGTAAAAAAATTACTGTTGGGTAATTGATAGAACTTCAAATAATCATGCCGATATCCACGCAATGATCATTATATAGGCATCACGACCAAGATTAGTAGACCGACTCCTGCTTGCATCTACTACTATTACTCCACACATCGACCGCTATCCAGCATGCATCTAGTGTGTTAAGTTCATGGAAAAATGGAGTAATGCAATAAGAATGATGACATGATGTAGATAAGATCAATTTATGTAGAAATAGACCCATCTTGTTATCCTTAATGGCAATGACACATACATTTTATTTCCCCTTTGTCACTGGGATCAAGCACCGTAAGATCAAACCCATCACAAAGCACCTCTTCCCCTTGGCAAGAAAAATCGATCTAGTTGGCCTAACTCAATGAAAGATTCGAAGAAGAAATACCAGGCTATAAGTCATCTTGCATATAAGAGATCAAAAGACTCAAATAACTTTCAAGGATGAAAGCATAGATCTGATCATAAACTCAAAGTTCATCGTATCCCAACAAACACATTGCAAAAATAGTTACATCAAATAGATCTCCAAGAGAATATTGTATTGAGAATCAAATGAGAGAGAGAGGAAGCCATCTAGATACTAACTATGGACCCGTAGGTCTACAATGAAATACTCACGCATCATCGGAGAGGCACCAATGAGGATGATGAACCCCTCTGTGATGGTGTCTAGATTGGATCTGTGGTTTCTGGAACTTGTAGCGGCTGGAATTGATTTTCGTCGAATCTCCTAGAGTTTCTGGAATATTAGGGTATTTATAGAGCAAAGAGGCTGTGCGGGAGGCCACCAAGGTGGGCATAACCCACCAGGGCACGCCTGGGCCCCCGGGTGCTCCCAGGTGGTTTGTGTTCCCCTCGGGGCACCCCTCTAGTACTTCTTTGGCACATATGGTGTCTTCTGGTCCAGAAAAAATCACCAAAAAGTTTCGCTGTGTTTGGACTCCTTTGGTATTGATTTCCTGTGAAGTAAAAGACAAGCAAAAAACAACAACTAGCCCTGGGCACTATGTCAATAGGATAGTCCCAAAAAAATGACATAAAGTTGCTATAAAATGATTGTAAAACATCCAAGAATGATAATATAATAGCATGGAACAATCAAAAATTATAGATACGTTGGAGACGTATCAGCACACCAAGCTTAATTCCTGCTCGTCCTCGAGTAGGTAAATGATAAAAAAATAGAATTTTTGATGTGGAATGTTGCCTAACATGTTCATCACATATTCTTTTCTTTGTAGCATGGACATTTGGACTTCTATATGATTCAAAGCAATAGTACAGTTTTGACCTGAAGATTGCAATACTCAAGCATATCAATAAGCAACCATTTCTTTCAGAATATATCCACTAAAGAAAGTTATACCTAGCCCATTATGCTAAATCATTAATCCATTCATGAAACAAACTCGCATATTAGCTACACCCAAAGCTGAAGAATGATCATAGTGCCCCTTAGTTGGTGCTTTATAAGAGAAGATGGAGACTCAAATAAAAATAAAAATTACGTAAAGTAAAAGAAAGGCGCTTCGCAGAGGGAAGTAGGGATTTGTAGCGGTGCCAGAGCTCAAAGAAAAAAAGGTATAGATAAAACATTTTGGGTGGCATGCTTTTCCTGCCAACGAAAATGATCGAGTAGTTCCCAATACTTTCCATGCTAGATAAATCATAGGCGGTTCCCAAACAGAAAATAAAGTTTATTCCTTTTTCCACCATACTTTCACATTCCACAGCTAATCGAATCCACGTGTGCTGTCTATACCAACACATTCCAAGGAATTTTTTATTTGACAACATAAAGTAAATTCATTTTTCATTTCAGGACTGGTAATCCCTAATACCTTTGTCATACTCTCGTGCAATGACAAGTGAATAAACACTCACCTTGAGAATAACACATCTAGCATGGAAAAATATCAGCCACCCCCTACCATTTCATGAGCGGTACGAGCACACAAAAGAGAAATTATTTTGAATTTTAGAGATGGCACATAAAAATTTGCTTAGAACGACACGAAAATATAGCATATAGGTAGGTATAGTGGACTCGTGTGGAAAAACTGGGTATAAGGATTTTGGATGCACAAGTAGTGATCATACTTAGTGCAAATGAAGGGTAGCAAAAGATTGGGAAGCATCCAACCAAGAAACAAAAAATCTCATAAGCTAGTATTAAGCATAACTAACACAAAATAATGCACCACAAGTAGGACATAATTTCACTGCATAACTACTGACTTTCGTGCTTGCATAAGGAATCACAAACCTTAACACCAATATTCTTACTAAAGCATAATTACTCATCAACATGTCGCAAAACTATTACAAGGAATCAAGTTTATTTTGTCCAATTATCTTCATGAAAGTTTTTATTATATCCCTCTTGAATATCTATCACTTCGGGATTAATTTCATATGTTGCTTTTGATAGCTCAAACAAATCTAAGTGAATAACATGAGCATAAAATTTTCTTCTCTCAAAATAATTTAAGTGAAGCAAGAGAGAATTTATTAAAAAAATTACTAACTCTCCAATAAATCTAAGAGAAGCATGAGAGAATTTCTTAAAAAATACTAAAGCACACCGTGCTCAAAATGACATAAGTGAAGCACTAGAGCAATTCCATGACTCATAAATATTTAACTGAAGCATAGAGAGCAACTCTAACAAGTCACATCATAATTTTGGATCTCTCAAATAGGTGTGTCCAGAAAGGATAGAGGCCTTAAAATAGAGGCAAAACAAGCAAACACTCATATCATACAAGAAACTCCAAGCAAAACTCATGATATGGGACGAATAAAAATATAGCTCCAAGTAAAATACCGATGGTCGTTAGAAGAAAGAGGGGATGCCACTCGGGGCATCCCCAAACTTAGTTGCTTGCTTCTATTTTATATAATTTCTTGGGATTCCATGGGCATCCCTAAGCTTAGGCTCTGCCTACTCCATATTCCTTCATCCATCGTGATCTCACCCAAAACATGAAAACTTCAATCACACAAAACTCAACAAAACCTTCGTGTGATCCGTTAGTATAACAAAGCAAATCACTACTCTAAGTATTGTTGCAAACCCATTAATATTATATTTTGTATTATATATACTGTATTCCAACTTTACTATAGCTTATACCCTCCAATACAAACCATATATTCATCGAAATAAGCACACAATGCAAAGAAAACAGAATCTGTCAAAAACAGAATAGTCTGTAGTAATCAGGGAACTTCATATACTTCAGTAACTCTAAAAATTCTGAAAAAATAGGACAACATGGGAAATTTGTATATCAATCTTGTGTAAGAAATTCAGAGCAAAAACACATTACTGTGATTTACGAAAATTATTTTTCTGAATGTAAAAGTTCAAATACCCTATCACCCAACATGATCAAATACCCTATCACCCAACATGATCCCAACGGCTTTGCTTGGCACAAACACTAGTTAAAACACAAAACACACAATCATAATAGTAGCATAATTGTGCGAACACTCAAGAACAGAAAGGAAAATACAAAAATAAATTTTATTCATTGGGTTGCCTCCCAACAAACTATATCGTTTTATGCCCCTAGCTAGGCATAATGTGAAGGATCTAAGTGTTGTCATCTTTGTTTCTTGATCCATATGATGCCCTCATGATTGATTCATATGGTGGATTAATTCTAGTTCTAGGGAAGTGTTACATACCCTTCCTTAGTGGAAATTGAAATTTAATATTGCCTTCTTTCATATCAATCACGGCAACAATAGTACGTAAAAATGGTCTACCAACAATAATTGGACAAGACGGATTGCAATCAATATCAAGAACAATAAAATCAATGGGCACATAATTCCTATTTGAAAGAATAAGAACATCATTAATTCTTCCCATAGGCTTTTTAATAGTAGAATCTGCCAAGTGCAAACTTAAAGAGCATTCTTCAATCTCGGTAAAACCAAGCAAATCACATAAAGATTTCGGAATTGTAGAAACACTAGCACCCAAGTCACATAAGGCAAAACACTCATAATTTTTAATCTTAACTTTGATAGTAGGTTACCATTCATCATGTAATTTTCTAGGAATTGAAACCTCTAATTCCAACTTTTCTTCTAAAGCTTTCATCATAGCATCAACGATATGTTTAGTAAAAGCTTTATTTTGTTCATAGGCATGGGGTGAATTTATCATGGATTGAACAAAGAAATACAATCAATCAAAGAGAAATTATCATATTTAATGTCTTTGTAATCCAAAAGAGTGGGCACATCACTAGTTAAAGTTTTGACCTCTCCAAACCCACTTTTATCAATTTTCTGAACAAGATTTTCACCCTCCAAATTACGGGACGCCTTCTAGCTAAAGTTGACTCTTCTCCAGTCCCTTTATCATCAATTTTAATCTTACTAAAAAGGAATAAATATAAGAAACACCATTCATTTTAAGATCTTCATCACTTTTATGAAAGCAATCACTAGAAAACGCTTTTTCTAAAAACTCTCTTTTAGCTCTAAGCATAGTGTTTCTTTTCTTACTTTCATCCCTTGAAACATATAAAGCTTTAATTGATTCCTCAACCTTAGGCACAAAAATTTTCATCTTGAGATTTTCTGCATCATGAGAAATTCTATCAATACTTCTAGACATATCAACAATCTTATTCAGCTTTTCTTCTATCATAGCATTAAAAACCTTTTGAGTATTGATAAATTCTTTAATATTATTCTCAAGATCAGAGGTATTCGTATTATTATTATAAAAAGGAATTACCATAATTATTAGAGGAATTGGAAAAGGTCTAGGATTAAAATTACCTCTATAAGCATTATTATTGAAATTGTTTGGAGAAATAAAATTCACATCTACGACATCACTATTTTGCTCAATTAAAGTAGACAAAGGCACATCATTAAAATCAATAGGAGCATTTTTATTAGCAACAAATTTCATAAGAGAATCAACTTTTTCACTCAAAGAAGAAATTTCTTCAACCGAATTAACTTTTTTACTAGTAGGAGCTCTTTCGGTATGCCATTGTGAATAATTTGCCATAATATTGTCTAGCAATTTAGTGGCTTCACCCAAAGTAATTTCCATAAAAGTGCCACTAGTGGCGGAATCTAAAACATTTCTAGAAACAATATTCAATCCCGCATAAAAATTTTGTATGATCATCCAAAGATTTAAACCACGAGTAGGACAATTTCTTAGCATCAATTTCATTCTTTCCTAAAATTGCGCAACATGTTCACGCTAAAGTTGCTTAAAATTCATGGTTTGCACCCTAAAGGAAATAATTTTCGCAGGCGGAAAATAGTAAGTAATAAAAGCATCCTTGCACTTATCCCAAGAATCGATACTATTGCGATGCAAAGAAGTAAACCAAATTTTTGCATGATCTCGCAAAGAAAACGGGAATAATTTCAACTTCACAATATCATTGTCCACATCTCTTTTCTTTTGCATATCGCATAATTCCATGAATGTGATAAGATGGGACGCGACATCCTCACTAGGAGTAGGAAAATTGGTCTTTCATAACAAGATTCAATAAAGCAACATTAATATCACAAGACTCCGCACTAGTGGCGGGAGGAGCAATCAGAGTGCTAATAAAATAATTGTTGTTGGTATTGGAGAAATCACACAACTTGGTGTTCTCTTCAGTCATCATGACTTCACAACAAGATTGCACTCAAAAAACAGATCTGACGAGAAAACGGCGAACGAAAAAGAGGCGAATAAATAACAAATTTTTGTGAAGTGGGGGAGAGGAAAACGAGAGGCAAAGGGAAAATAATGTAAATTGCAAGAACATGAGATTTGTGATTAGGAACCTGGTAGATGTTGATGAGGTCTCCCCGGCACCGGCGCCAGAAATTCCTTTTGATGCGGCTTGAACTACGTTGGTATTTCCCCAAAGAGGAAGGGATGATGTAGCACAGCTACGGTAGGTATTTCCCTCAGTGATGAGACCAAGGTTATCGAACCAATAGGAGAACCACGCAACACCACGCAAACAGCTCCTGCATACAAAGAACAAATACTTACAACCCGACGTAAGAGAGGGGTTGTCAATCCCTCACAGGTAAAAAGATAGGTAAAATTGTAGTAGACTGGATAAATAGATCTCATGGGAACACGTGATAAAACAAATAAACAAAAATTGCAGCAAGGTATTTTTGTGTTTTTGGATTAATAGATCTGAAAATAAAAGCAAGTAAAAATAGATCTCGAAGGCAAATATAATAAAGAAGATTTCACTAGTGGCTTCTCTCGAGAAAAATAGCATACGGCGGGTAAACAAATTACTGTTGGGCAATATGTAGAACTTCAAATAATCATGATGATATCCATGCAATGGTCGTTATATAGGGATCACTTCCAAGATTAGTAAACCGACTCCTGCCTGCATCTACTACTATTACTCCACACATCGACTGCTATCCAGCATGCATCTAGTGTATTAAGTTCATGGAAAAATGGAGTAATGCAATAAGAATGATGACATGATGTACACAAGATCTATTTATGTAGAAATAGACCCCATCTTGTTATCCTTAATGGCAACGATACATATGTGTCGGTTCCCCTTCTGTCACTGGGATCAAGCACCGTAAGATCAAACCCATCACAACGAAAAATCAATCTAGTTGGCCTAACTAAACCAACGATTCGAAGAAGAAATACAAGGCTATTAGTAATCATGCATACAAGAGATCAAAAGACTCAAATAACTTTCATGGATAAAAACATAGATCTGATCATAAACTCAAAGTTCATCGGATCCCAACAAACACACTACAAAAAGAGTTACATCAAAGAGATCTCCAAGAGACCATTGTATTGAGAATCAAATGAGAGAGAGCAAGCCATCTAGCTACTAACTACACACCTGTAGGTCTACAATGAACTACTCACGCATCATCAGAGAGGCACCAATGAGGATGATGAACCCCTCTGTGATGGTGTCTAGATTGGATCTGTGGTTTCTGGAACTTGCGGTGGTTGGAATTGATTTTCGTTGACTCTCCTTTCCTGGGAACCGTTGCTCCACGCGTCCCATTACATCTGTCTCTCGCCACGTACGCTACATGCACGATGCAGGGCGAATGACAGGCGCGCGGAATATGGGAAGACGTGTGTGCGTGGGTTGATACCCACGCGCCTTCAATTGGGCGGGGAGAGTGGTCGATGGCCTCGCCCGCTATCACCTTAAAGAGACAGATTGGCTGAGAGGGGCGGCCGAGCCCCGACCCCGTCCCTTTATAAGGAGGGGAGCGGGAGGGATGGCATCCCTCAGTCCTTCGCCACTGGCCTCTCCCCATCCCTACTCCTTCCTTCCTTCTGCCATGGCGAGAGAGCGCGTTGATGCTTCATCGATGGCGGCGAGGGTCTCTGCTCGACAACGCGTCTCTCCTCCACAAGAGCCGTGGCGGCGAAGCAAGCCGCAAGGGGAAGGGGTAGGGGACAAGGATGAGGCCGCCGCGGTGCTCGGGGAAGAGGAGGACGGGGCGGCGTGTCGGCCTCGCCTCCGCCAGCGGTCCTTCCCCCAATGCAGGGACCTGTCGGGGACAACCCTTGCGAGTTCTTCATCAGGCTGCACCAGCTGGTGCGCCGTCGTCTTCGTCTCCTGACCCTATTCCCTCGAGAGATGGAGCTTGACCCGCCGCAGGCGTTGAGGCTGCACATGAGGGGCTACGAGAACAGTGGCACATGGGCCGACGTCGACTTCCCAGCCCCTCACGTCATGTATCTTCGCCACGGGTGGAAGACCTTCGCTCGCATCCACAGCCTGACGCCGGGGCTCATTCTCTACTTCAAGTTAATGGAGAATGACCTCCTCTCCATCAAAGGTCTTCGGCGATTTCGGAACTCGCCTGAAGTGCTGCATGGAGGCTCTTCGGATGATGAAGACTCGTCCTCAAGCGAGAGTGGCGAGGAGGACAGCGGCAGTGATGATGAGGGTAGTAGGCGAGAGGATGACGGGTCCGACTAGGTGTCGGACCCGCCGCTCCAGGGCGGTATCGGCAACAGCAGCATCTGCACCGGGCCCCTTCTCCCGGTGCAGCCGACTCCTTGAACTTCTCGGGGTCGCCTCCTTGGGTGGCTGGCGTGGGAAGGCTGAAGAAGGCGGGTGGCGGGCCGTCAAGTCGGAGTACGATGGCACTGACACCTTCATAGCGTATTGACGGACCGCTGCCTCATCTTCTAGCCCTTCCTCCGCCACCACCACCACCAGCCCCCTTCTAGGCGGCTGCCGACATGTTCCCTTGGCGCCTTCTGCTGCTCGTACCTTGCTTCGGTGCTCCTTCTGCCCTTTTGCCTTCTTGTTTTATTTCCTGAGGAGAGGGACAAGAAAGGGATTATGGGCACTTTATCTTTTTTCAGTTTGTAAGCCTACGGGCCTTAGTTAGTTTTAGAACTTGTAACCTCCCTGTTCATGTTTACATCCCGTACGAACTATACCTGTATGGAACGTATTAATGGAAAAAGGGTGCTTAACGGGTCTTGTGTGTCTGAGCAAAGCCCATACCAAGGAATAAATACTTGTTATTTTCAATATAAACACCGTTGCCCGGCAGCAGGCCTTGCCGCTCCCCTACTCCGTTCGACCATACTCACGCCTTTGGCGGAGGCAAGGATGAAATAGGGGTGGGCCCTACGCTCGCTCCCTTGCTGCCGCAGCTACAACCAGATTCCGAACCAAGAAGAAGTTCTTGGGTGGTAGGAATGAAGGGAGCACGGCAATCTCGGAATAAACCGAGGTTTCATACGTCCCAATCTTTATACGGAAATACATAACATGAGATAAGAAAGCTTATCTGGATTTGCAGCCCCCGGGATCCCTAGCTTGCCGTGGGTGGACCTTTGTGTCTTCACCCCCTAGCAAACTTGGTTTGCCGGGGCCGGAGTGCCGGCTTGCTCTCTTCCTTCCCCTTGGTGAAAAACACTTATGTACCCTGCAAACCAAAGAGGATGGATAGGAACAAAGAGACGCAAACTCGACCTCTATGCTAGGGGTTAGTCGCCGCTAAGCACTATCAACCCTAACCAAAGGAGAGACTCAATCTAGCATGCATGCTATAACTTAGGGTGCCATCGCTTCCTTTATTTATGCTCAGGGTATGCGCCTGGCTTTGTACAGAGGGTTACATGCCTTGTCGGCAAGGCTTGTACAAGAGACCGTATCGGATGCCCGCACAAGATTTGGAGGAAATTAAGAAGCAGATTAAGGAGTTACTGGATAAGGGTTACATTCGACCAAGTTCGTCACCTTGGGGAGCCCAGTGCTACTACTGGAGAAGGAGGATGGATCTTTAGGATGGTTGTTGATTATCGTGCGTTGAATGAAGTGATGATCAAGAACAAATACCCTTTGCCGATGATCAATGATTTGTTTGACCAGTTGCAAGGAGCTAAAGTTTTCTCTAAGATTGATCTTCGATTGGGTTATCACCAGTTGAAAATCCGAGAGCAGATATACCTAAGACAGCTTTTACCACAAGGTACAGGCTATATGAGCATACCGTTATGTCCTTTGGTCTGACTAACGTGCCTGCCTATTTCATGAACATGATGAAGAAGGGGCTTAGGGAGATTTTTGATAAGTTTGTCATGGTGTTCATTGATGATATATTGGTCTACTCGAAGAACGAAGAGGAGCATAAGGAGCATTTGCATTTGGTTCTTGAGAAGCTCAGAGAACATCAGTTGTATGCCAAGTTCACCAAATGCAAGTTTTGGTTAAAGGAAGTTGGATTTCTCAGACATGTTATATCCGGAGAAGGAATAGAAGTAGACCCTACCAAGGTTGCTTCTATGACTAAATGGGTGGCACCCACATCAGTTGGAGAGATCAGGAGTTTTCTTGGACTCGCATGGTATTATCGGAGGTTTATTGAGAATTTCTCCAGGATTGCAAAGCCCATGACGGAGTAATTGAAGAAGGACACCAAGTTTAAATGGACTGAGGAGTGTGAAGCCAGTTTTCAGGAGTTGAAGAAACGTTTGGTTACAGCCCCAGTGTTGATTCTCCCAGATCAATGGAAGGATTATCAAGTATATTGCGACGCTTCACGTCGAGGACTTGGAGCAGTGCTTATGCATGAAGGAAGAGTTGTTTATTATGCCTCACGACAACTTAAACCTCATGAGTTGAATTATGCTACGCGTGATTTGGAGTTAGCAGCTGTAGTGCATGCGCTGAAGACATGGAGACATTTTCTCATCTGAAACCATTGTGAGTTATACACGGATCATAAGAGTTTGAAATAAATCTTCACGCAGAAGGAGTTGAACCTCGGGCAAAGGAGATGGTTGGAGCTCATCAAGGATTATGATATCAAATTGCACTACCATCCCGAAAAGGCCAATGTAGTAGCAGATGCGTTGAGCCACAAGAGTTATGTTAACACGCTCATGACCGGAGGATTACCTAAGGAGTTAGCAGATGATCTTCACGGGTTATGTTTGGAGATAGTTCCGAGAGGTTATGTTGCGGCATTCAAAATTCAGTCCACTTTGATGGGTAAGATCAGGGAAGCCCAAAAGACTGACAAGGAGATTGCCGACATAAAGGAAAGGATGAGCAAATGAAAGGCTAAAGGATTTCGTGAGGATGAGCATGACACTTTATGGTTTGAGGATCGCGTTTATGTGCCTAATGACCCCGAGATCAGGAAGTTGATTCTACAGGAGGCCCATGATTCGCCGTATTCAATTCACCCAGGAAACACAAAGATGTATCTGGATTTGAAGGAAAGTTTCTGGTGGACAGGAATGAAGAAGGATATTGTGGAGTATGTAGCAGTATGTGATGTATGTCAGAAAGTTAAGGTAGAGCATCAGAAACCAGCTGGATTGCTACAACCATTGCCGATACCCGAATGGAAGTGGGATAAGCTTGGCATGGATTTTATCACGGATTGCCCAGGACTCGTTCAGGCTATGACTCTATCTGGGTTGTAGTCGATCATTTGACGAAAGTAGCTCATTTCATCTGGTGAAGACCACCTATACGAGTGCTAAGTTGGCGAAGATATACATGACCAGTATCGTATGTCTGCATGGTGTTCCGAGGACCATTGTATAAGATAGAGGAACCCAGTTTACTTCAAATTTTGGAATCAGTTGCATGAGACTTTGGGTACTAGGCTAGAGTTTAGTACAGCCTTTCATCCACAGATAGATGGACAGACCAAGAGAGTCAATCAGATTCTGGAAGACATGTTGAGAGCTTGTGCGCTAGATTTTGGATCTAGTTGGGATGACACCTTGCCGTATGCAGAGTTCTCTTATAACAACAGTTGTCAAGCCAGTTTGAAGATGGCCCCTTTCAAAGCTTTGTACAGAAGGAGGTGCAGGACACCGTTATCGTGAGATGAAGTTGGAGATCGACAGTTGTTTGGACCAGATTTAATCAAAGACTCTAAAGAGAAGGTTAAGTTGGTTCGCAACAAACTCAAGGTAGCCCAGTCCAGGCAGAAGAGTTATGCCGATTCAAAATGCAAGGAGACAGTTTAGAAACTTGGAGACAGAGCATATCTTCGTGTGTCCTCGCTTCGAGGAGTTAAGCGTTTTGGAGTTAAGGGAAAGCTAGCACCATGTTTTGTGGGACCATACAGAGTTTTGGAACATATGGGAGAAGTTGCATACAAGCTGGAATTGCCAGAAGGATCGTCAGGAGTTCACGATGTGTTTCACATTTCCCAGTTGAAGAAGTGCCATGCAAAGATGGTTGATACTCCTTTGAGAGATACCATGCCACTGGAAGCAATTCAGTTAGGCAGTGGTTTGACTTATGAAGAGAAACAAGTCAAGATTCTCGAGTTTTCTAGCCGAGCTACTCGCAGCAAGGTTATCAAGTTTTTGCAAAGTTCAATGGAGCCACCATACCAAGGAGGAAGCCACCTGAGAGCGAGAGGAAGGCCTTCGTAGAGACCACCCAAAACTTTTTGCTGACCAACCCGAATCTCGAGGTCGAGATTTATCTTAAGGGGGGTAGGTTTGTAACATCCCAATTTTCAATTTGGATGTTATACATAGATGATGATATGCATATCATATTTATTCTCGCATTTTGGTTGAGATCATAGAAATCTTAAGCAACTCAAGGACCCACGGAGAGAGTTGGAGGTTTCACAAAATTCATATTTGAATTTATTTCAAATTTGAAGAAAAGGATCAATTTGGTTTTATTATTATTTTTCTCCAATTATTTCCAATATTAAAAATAAATGAGAGAAGATAATATGACTTTTCTGGTATTTTTTTGGAGAAAGAATTTTAAAATCAAATCATGAATTTTCTGGTATTTTTTTTATTTTATTTGAATTAGAAAAATGTGCATTTTTGAAAATTGCATTTTAGGCCAAAGAAATGTTCACTTTGTTCTAAATATTCTATTTAGACGGCGAAAATTGTTTTTGAGATTTTTAGAAAAAAAACCTATATTTTATTAGGAATTTTCTCTGGAGGCGATTTTTTTTAAGTTTCCGCCCGACTGTGCCGAGGCCCAGCCGAGCCGGGCCGCCGCCGCCTTCCCCGCGCGTGCGCGCAGGCCGCCGCCAGACTCAGTGTCCGAGCCAGACACCACCGTCGCCACCGTGCCCCCTCATCCAATCCTCCTCCCTCCCTTTAAAAGCGTGCCCGGGGCCCCCCAGGGACCCCAAGCCGAGCCGCGCCGCCCGCCTTCACCTCCCGTTGTCGCCGCCACCCTCGCCTTCTGCCACACCAGCCGCATCATCGACCGGCGCCGCCGCCGCGTCAAATCTCGCCGAATCCTCCGTCGTTGACCCCGTTTTGACTGGTCGGTTTTTCTTCGGTTAAGCCTGGGTTCTTTTAGGTTTTTGCGGTTTTGTTTTAGATCGGTTTTCGTTGGTTTATCTTATTTAGCGGACGTTCGTCCGTTCATTCATTTTAATGAACTTTATTTGCCGGATAGGTTTAGACAGCGAACGTTCGTTCGTTAGTCTTTTCTTTTTATTTTATTTTCCGCCAGGGGCTTATCTGCGATTATTTTTATCGGGATTTAGCCCCCGATCTTTAAACTAGTATAACTTTTTACTCGTTTATCCAAATTAGATGAAATCAGTGCCAAAATCTTCGTCTCGAAGCCCTCTTTCCAGTTACCCAACTTGAACATGATTTTGCTACTGTAAAGTTTGACTTTAGTCTAGATTAGTAAACAATCTTATTTCGTTTGTATTTTGAGTTTCGTTGCTTCGTTTGAGTTGAATCTTTTTGCTAAGCGTAGCTAATCACATGTACCTACTGTTAAGATCTAATTCACATGACAATATTGTTGTTAGGTTTTGACTCTTGTTAGTTTAAGCTGTTTGCTTGTTTTGTGTTCGATTTGGATCTTTTCTTGGTTTTTCTCGTGTTTCGTTTTAGTGATTTCTTATGTATGCTATTGTTTGTCTACGCTAGATTACGTGGAGTGCGAAGCTTGTTACTACCAATCTCTAGAGTTTGCAGATCATCAGCAAGGCAAGTTACACTTTGATCATACTCTTCTATACCCAGTTTTTACTATTCATTAGTTCTGCCCCACAAATATTTGCATTGGTAGGATTGGGAACTTGTGGTTTTGGTTGTAGTGCTTGTATGTTATGCTTATTATTGTTTAGTGATGCTCGTAGACGGGGATTGAATCATGATTCACACATGGAAGTTTGAGAGTTATTTTAATCATGGATAACATTCAGGTGGCAACTTAAATAGACATCTGGGGGATTGGTTGAGGCACCTGGAGTACCCAGTGTTGTCTGTTTTGGAAATCCCGGAGTACCCATGTGATTATCCTATGGAATGCCACCCAAGATCAAAGGGATCATAAGATTATTCATGATAGAAACTTCCATGTGCAGCCACAAACCATTATGGGCTCTGGCATAGTTGAGTAAGTTGCGTGAGCTCTTGAAGATGTAGACTAGTAGATGTAGTGGGATGTAGGTGGTACTGTCTACTTGGAGTAGAGAGTTAATGCTTCAGAACGACTATGTCTCGATCATCCGATCATGTATGCGGTTGAGTCTTGTGTGGAAAAGTGCCCAAACCTCTGCAGAGTGTATAAACTAATCATGGTTAGTTGTGTCCCCGGTTATGGACGTCTTGAGTATCTAGTACATGAATCTATTGATGTGATCTCATCACGTTTCTCAAATTAATTATGATGTTGGGTTAATGATGATACTTTTAATTGGGATTTGAGTTGGGGTTACGTTCTCAAATAATGGGCAACATGGAAGTAGTTAAATAAATTTATTCCTTTGCTATAGGAAAAAACTAGCTTTATGCAAAACCATGACACTTACATCCTCCACCATCCAAATATTGCATGTAGATATAGTTCTTGCATTATCATTGCTTTACAGTGTAACTATGCTAGCATATTCCATGTGCTGACCCATTTTGGGATGCACCATCTTATGTTGCAGACTACGTAGATGACGAATAAGGTGCGATAGGTCGTTGTTTTGCACTTAACTATGCCGTCGGAGTTGATGGACTCATTTACCTTCGAAGCTTCCACAGTTATCTAGTTTAGATGGCCTTCAACCAGGATTTATTTATGTAATCATACTCTTTATGAGGACTCGATGTCATAAATGTGCGATTGAAACTCTGTTATAATTACTCGAGTACTGTGCATGTCAGCATTGCTGATCCAGGGATGACACAGATGCACAAAGACTTGACCGTTTGAGGTCTGGTCGCTACAACCTCCTAGGGTCGAAACGGGATCCTGTTCATCGGGAGGGGTCTGGCGTACCATAAAACGGAGGAAACCGACTTGTGTTTGAGTGCCTACAATCGAAACGGGGTCCTTTTGATCGGGATGGGTGTGGCGTATCGCAAAACAGAGGAAACGGACTTGTGTGGATCGCTATGGTCGAAACAGGGGTCTTCTTCATCGGGAGGGGTGTGGTGTACCTCAAAACAGGACTCCACGGGCTACTGTTCATCTCCACCGTCGACCTCCTCCAGCCTCCATGGGCTACTATTCATCCACCGTCGACCTCCTCCAGCCTGCACCTGCGAATATTCATCCACGGGTTCCTGTTCATCCAGCCTCCACCGCTCCACCACTGGCTACTGTTCAACCAACACTCTCCACGGGGTCCTATTCAACCACCCTCCATGGACTACTATTCATCCATCCCTCCACCGGCTACTGTTCAACCAGCACTCCACGGGGTCATCTTGTTCGTCCAGCCCTCCACGGGGTTGTCCTGTTCATCCAGCCCTTCACGGGGTCCTGTTCATCCAACCCCAACCTATTCGATCGATCGGGGTCCTCTTCATCCAGCGGCAACGACCTCTACTACCATGGGGTCCTGTTCATCCAACCCCCCACTAGGAACTATTCATCCAACCCCCCCCCCCAACAACGCTCACTATTCATCAAAGGTAAGGAAGCAGCAGGTTCGATCGGCTTCAGTTAGCAGTAGTAGCGAAGGAATCACTCGAACCGGTTCAGTTAACAGCCAGGTATCGATCGATTGCTCGGGTTCAGTAACGTGTAGCCTACAGTGCAATCGCTCGGGTTCTGTAGGCGAACGCCTCGCTCGGGTTCAGTTAGAGCCCAATGCCTCGCACCCACGCGCATACGTGTATGAGAGAAATGCGCATCACTTAGCCCCCGACCACCCACCGTAACCGGGAACTCCCTGATATTTTTCTCGCCCTCACTTCTACCACGGCTTTTTCTGTCATGGATGGCCCAAAGAATGTCATGCAGCTGCATCTCCGGCCCGCACAGGACGAAAAGCCCATTTTCTGTCATGATTTTTTGTCATAGAAGTAGGAGCCCACCACATCTAAGATAATACCAGGTTTTGTCACAATTATCATCATAGAAGTGTCATAAGCATGATAAAAAAATTCATTCGGCCCAAAATGTCATGGATGTGTCTTTTTATTGTAGTGTTGCTTTCCCTTCTTGGATGCCCTTTGGATGGTGGGCATTATTCCCTCACTTGGGGGCCTCCTCGCCAGGTTTTTTGTCTTTTCTGGGGGTGCCATCCCCATTGTTAGCATCGTCACCGCCTGATGCGGCTTGAATTATGTCTGTATTTCCCCAAAGAGGAAGGGATGATGCAGCACAGCTACGGTAGGTATTTCCCTCAGTGATGAGACCAAGGTTATCGAATCAGTCGGGGAACGATGCAACATCACGTAAACAGCTCCTGCACACAAAGAACAAATATTTGGAACCCGACGTAAGAGAGGGGTTGTATATCCCTCACAGGTAAGAACATAGGTAAAATTGTAGTAGACTGGATAAATCGATCTCGCAGGAACGCGAGATAAAATAAACAAAAAATGGCAGGAAGGTATTTTTGTGTTTTTGGACTAATAGATCTGAAAATAAAAGCAAATAAAAATGGATCTCGAAGGAAAATACAATAAAGAAGAGACTCGGGGCCGTAGATTTCACTAGTGGCTTCTCTCGAGAAAAATAGCATATGGTGGGTTAAAAAAATTACTGTTGGGCAATTGATAGAACTTAAAATAATCATGCCGATATCCAGGAAATGATCATTATATAGGCATCACGACCAAGATTAGTAGACCGACTCCTGCTTGCATCTACTACTATTACTCCACACATCGACCGCTATCCAGCATGCATCTAGTGTGTTAAGTTCATGGAAAAATGGAGTAATGCAATAAGAATGATGACATGATGTAGACAAGATCAATTTATGTAGAAATAGACCCATCTTGTTATCCTTAATGGCAATGACACATACATTTTTTTCCCATTGTCATTGGGATAAAGCACCGTAAGATCAAACCCATCACAAAGCACCTCTTCCCTTGGCAAGAAAAACCGATCTAGTTGGCCTAACTAAACGAAAGATTCGAAGAAGAAATACGAGGCTATAAGTCATCTTGCATATAAGAGATCAAAAGACTCAAATAACTTTCATGAATAAAAGCATAGATCTGATCATAAACTCAAAGTTCATCGTATCCCAACAAACACACCGCAAAAAGAGTTACATCAAATAGATCTCCAAAAGAATATTGTATTGAGAATCAAATGAGAGAGAGAGGAAGCCATCTAGCTACTAACTATGGACCCGTAGGTCTACAATGAACTACTCACGCATCATCGGAGAGGCACCAATGAGGATGATGAACCCCTCCGTGATGGTGTCTAGATTGGATCTGTGGTTTCTGGAACTTGCAGCGGCTGGAATTGATTTTCGTCGACTCCCCCAGGGTTTCTGGAATATTGGGGTATTTATAGAGAAAAGAGGTTGTTCGGGAGGCCACCAAGGTGGGCATAACCCACCAGGGCGCGCCTGGGCCCCGGGCGCTCCCAGGTGGTTTGTGTTCCCCTCAGGGTACCCCTCTGGTACTTCTTTGGCCCATATGGTGTATTCTCATCCAAAAAAAATCACCAAAAAGTTTCGTTGCATTTGGACTCCTTTGGTATTGATTTCCTGCGAAGTAAAAGACAAGCAAAAAACAACAACTGGCCCTAGGCAATATGTCTATAGGATAGTCCCAAAAAATGATATAAAGTTGCTATAAAATGATTGTAAAACATCCAAGAATGATAATATAACAGCATGGAACAATCAAAAATTATAGATACGTTGGAGACGTATCAGCACCCCCAAGCTTAATTCCTGCTCGTCCTCGAGTAGGTAAATGATAAAAAACAGAATTTTTGATGTGGAATGTTGCCTAACATGTTCATCACATATTCTTTTCTTTGTAGCATGGACATTTGGACTTTTATATGATTCAAAGCAATAGTCCAGTTTTGACATGAAGATTGCAATACTCAAGCATATCAATAAGCAACCATTTCTTTCAGAATATATCCACTAAAGAAAGTTATCCCTAGCCCATTATGCTAAATCATTGATCCATTCATGAAACAAACTCGCATATTAGCTACACCCAAAGCTGAAGTACGATCATAGTGCCCCTTAGTTGGTGCTTTACAAGAGAAGATGGAGACTCAAATAAAAATATAAATTGCGTAAAGTAAAAGAAAGGCACTTCGCAGAGGGAAGTAGGGATTTGTAGCGGTGCCAGAGCTCAAAGCAAAAAAAGGTAGAGATAAAACATTTTGGGTGGCATCCTTTTCCTGGCAACAAAAATGATCGAGTAGTTCCCAATACTTTCCATGCTAGATAAATCATAGGCGGTTCCCAAACAAAAAATAAAGTTTATTCCTTTTTCCACCATACTTTCACATTCCACAGCTAATCGAATCCACAGGTGATGTCTATATACCAACACTTTCCAAGGAATTTATTATTTGACAACATAAAGTAAATTCATTTTTCATTTTGGGACTGGGAATCCCTAATACCTTTGTCATACTCTCGTGCAATGACAAGTGAATAAACACTCACCTTGAGAATAACACATCTAGCATGGAAAAATAGCAGCCACCCCCTACCATTTCATGAGCGGTACGAGCACACAAAAGAGAAATTATTTTGAATTTTAGAGATGGCACATAAAAATTTGCTTAGAACGACACAAAAATACAACATATAGGTAGGTATAGTGGACTCGTGTGGAAAAACTGGGTATAAGGATTTTGGATGCAGAAGTAGTGATCATACTTAGTGCAAATGAAGGGTAGCAAAAGATTAGGAAGCATCCAACCAAGAAACAAAAAATCTCATAAGCTAGCATTAAGCATAACTAACACCGAATAATGCACCACAAGTAGGATATAATTTCATTGCATAACTATTGAATTTCGTGCTTGCATAAGGAATCACAAACCTTAACACCAATATTCTTACTAAAGCATAATTACTCATCAACATGTCACAAAACTATTACAAGGAATCAAGTTTATTTTGTCCAATTATCTTCATGTAAGTTTTTATTATATCCCTCTTGAATATCTATCACTTCAGGATTAATTTCATATGTTGCTTTTGATAGCTCAAACAAATCTAAGTGAATAACATGAGCATAAAATTTTCTTCTCTCAAAATAATTTAAGTGAAGCAAGAGAGAATTTCTTAAAAAATTTAATAACTCTCCAATAAATCTAAGAGATGCATGAGAGAATTTCTTAAAATATACTAAAGCACAGAATGCTCAAAATGACATAAGTGAAGCACTAGAGCAATTCCATGGCTCATAAATATTTAAGTGAAGCATAGAGAGCAACTCTAACAAGTCATAGCATAATTTTGGATCTCTCAAATAGGTGTGTCCAGAAAGGATAGAGGCCTTAAAATAAAGGCAAAACAAGCAAACACTCATATCATACAAGACACTCCAAGCAAAACTCATGATATGTGACGAATAGAAATATAGCTCCAAGTAAAATACTGATGGTCGTTAGAAGAAAGAGGGGATGCCACTCGGGGCATCCCCAAACTTAGTTTCTTGCTTCTATTTTATATAATTGCTTGGGATGCCATGGGCATCCCTAAGCTTAGGCTCTTCGTACTCCTTATTCCTTCATCCATCGTGATCTCACCCAAAACATGAAAACTTCAATCACACAAAACTCAACAAAACTTTCATGGGATCCGTTAGTATAACAAAGCAAATCACTACTCTAAGCACTATTGCAAACCCATTAATATTTTATTTTGTATTATATATACTGTATTCCAACTTTACTATAGCTTATACCCTCCAATACAAACCATAGATTCATCGAAATAAGCACATAACGCAAAGAAAACAGAATCTGTCAAAAACAGAATAGTCTGTAGTAATCAGGGAACTTCATATACTTCAGTAACTCTAAAAATTCTGAAAAAATAGGACAACGTGGGAAATTTGTATATCAATCTTGTGTAAGAAATTCAGAGGAAAAACACATAACAGTGATTTATGAAAATTACTTTTCTGAACGTAAAAGTTTCTATTTTTCAAGAAGATCAAATCAACTATCACCCAACATGATCCCAAAGGCTTTGCTTGGCACAAACACTAGTTAAAACACAAAAAACACAATCATAACAGTAGCATAATTGTGCAAACACTCAAGAACAGAAAGGAAAAGACAAAAATAAATTTTATTCATTGGGTTGCCTCCCAACAAACTATATCGTTTTATGCCCCTAGCTAGGCATAATGTGAAGGATCTAAGTGTTGTCATCTTTGTTTCTTGATCCATATGATGCCCTCATGATTGATTCATAAGGTGGATTAGTTCTAGTTCTAGGGAAGTACATACCCTTCCTTAGTGGAAATTGAAATTTAATATTGCCTTCTTTCATATCAATCACGGCACCAATAGTACGTAAAAATGGTCTACCAAGAATAATTGGACAAGATGGATTGGAATCAATATCAAGAACAATAAAATCAATGGGCACTTAATTCCTATTTGAAATAATAAGAACATCATTAATTCTCCCCATAGGCTTTTTAATAGTAGAATCCGCCAAGTGCAAACTTAAAGAGCATTCTTCAATATCGATAAAACCAAGCAAATCACATAAAGATTTCAAAATTGTAGAAACACTAGCACCCAAGTCACATAAGGCAAAACACTCATAATTTTTAATCTTAACTTTGATAGTAGGTTACCATTCATCATGTAATTTTCTAGGAATTGAAACCTCTAATTCCAACTTTTCTTCTAAAGCTTTCATCATAGCATCAACGATATGTTTAGTAAAAGCTTTATTTTGTTCATAGGCATGGGGTGAATTTATCATGGATTGCAACAAAGAAATACAATCAATCAAAGAGAAATTATCATAATTAATGTCTTTGTAATCCAAAAGAGTGGCACATCACTAGTTAAAGTTTTGACTTCTCCAAACCCACTTTTATCAATTTTCTCAACAAGATTTTCACCCTCCAAATTATGGGACGCCTTCTAGATAAAGTCGACTCTTCTCCAGTCCCTTTATCATCAATTTTAATCTTACTAAAAAAGGAATCAATATAAGAAACACCAATCATTTTAAGATCTTCATCACTTTTATGAAAGCAATCACTAGAAAACGCTTTTTATAAAAACTCTCTTTTAGCTCTAAGCACAGTGTTTCTTTTCTTACTTTCATCCCTTGAAACATATAAAGCTTTAATTGATTCCTCAACCTTAGGCACAAAAAAATTCATGTTGAGATTTTCTACATCATGAGAAATTCTATCAATACTTCTAGACATATGAACAATCTTATTCAGCTTTTCTTCTATCGTAGCATTAAAAACCTTTTGAGTATTGATAAATTCTTTAATATTATTGTCAAGATCAGAGGTGTTAGTATTATTATTATAAAAAGAATTACCATAATTATTAGAGGAATTGGAAAAGGTCTAGGATTAAAATTACCTCTATAAGCATTATTATTGAAATTGGTTGGAGAAATAAAATTCACATCTACGACATCACTATTTTGCTCAATTAAAGTATACAAAGGCACATCATTAAAATCAATAGGAGCATTTTTTATTAGCAACCAATTTCATAAGAGAATCAACTTTTTCACTCAAAGAAGAAATTTCTTCAACCAAATTAACTTTTTACTAGTAGGAGCTCTTTCGGTATGCCATTGTGAATAATTTGCCATAATATTGTCTAGCAGTTTAGTGGCTTCACCCAAAGTAATTTCCATAAAAGCGCCACTAGTAGCGGAATCTAAAAGATTTCTAGAAACAAAATTCAATCCCGCATAAAAAAATTGTATGATCATCCAAAGATTTAAACCATGAGTAGGACAATTTCTTAGCATCAATTTCATTCTTTCCTAAAATTGCGCAACATGTTCATGCTCAAGTTGCATAAAATTCATGATTTGGTCCTAAAGGAAATAATTTTCGCGGGCGGAAAATAGTAAGTAATAAAAGCATCCTTGCACTTATCCCAAGAATCGATACTATTGCGAGGCAAAGAACTAAACCAAATTTTTGCACGATCTCGCAAAGAAAACGGGAATAATTTCAACTGCACAATATCATTGTCCACATCTTTTTCTTTTGCATATCTCATAATTCCGTGAATGTGTTAAGACGGGACGCGACATCCTCACTAGGAGTACCGGAAAATTGGTCTTTCATAACAAGATTCAATAAAGCAACATTAATATCACAAGACTCCGCACTAGTGGCGGGGGAGCAATCGGAGTGCTAATAAAATAATTGTTGTTGGTATTGGAGAAATCACACAACTTGGTGTTCTCTTCAGTCATCATGACTTCACAACAAGATTGCACTCAAAAAACAGATCTGACGAGAAAACGGCGAACGAAAAAGAGGCGAATAAAACAACAAATTTTTGTGAAGTGGGGGAGAGGAAAATGAGAGGCAAATGGAAAATAATGTAAATTGAAAGAACATGAGATTTGTGATTAGGAACCTGGTACATGTTGATGAGGTCTCCCCGGCACCGGCGCTAGAAATTCCTTTTGATGCGGCTTGAACTACGTCTATATTTCCCCAAAGAGGAAGGGATGATGCAGCACAGCTACGGTAGGTATTTCCCTTAGTGATGAGACCAAGGTTATCGAACCAGTAGGAGAACCACGCAACACAACGCAAACAGCTCCTCCATACAAAGAACAAATACTTGCAACCCGATGTAAGAGAGGGGTTGTCAATCCCTCACAGGTAAAAAGATAGGTAAAATTGTAGTAGACTGGATAAATAGATCTCATGGGAACACATGATAAAACAAATAAATAAAAATTGCAGCAAGGTATTTTTGTGTTTTGGATTAATAGATCTGAAAATAAAATCAAGTAAAAATAGATCTCAAAGGCAAATATAATAAAGAAGAGACCAAGGGGCCGTAGATTTCACTAGTGGCTTCTCTCGAGAAAAATAGCATACGGCGGGTAAACAAATTACTGTTGGGCAATTGATAGAACTTCAAATAATCATGACGATATCCATGCAATGATCATTATATAAGCATCACGTCCAAGATTAGTAGACCGACTCCTGCCTGCATCTACTACTATTACTCCACACATCGACCGCTATCTAGCATGCATCTAGTGTATTAAGTTCATGAAAAATGGAGTAATGCAATAAGAACGATGATATGATGTAGACAAGATCTATTTATGCAGAAATAGACCCCATCTTGTTATCCTTAATGGCAACAATACATATGTGTCGGTTCCCCTTCTGTCACGGGATCAAGCACCGTAAGATCATACCCATCACAAAGGACCCCTTCCCGTGGCAAGAAAAATCAATCTAGTTAGCCTAACTAAACCAACGATTCGAAGAAGAAATACAAGGCTATAAGTAATCATGCATATAAGAGATCAAAAGACTCAAATAACTTTCATGGATAAAAACATAGATCTGATCATAAACTCAAAGTTCATCGGATCCCAACAAACACACTGCAAAAAGAGTTACATCAAATAGATCTCCAAGAGACCATTGTATTGAGAATCAAATGATAGAGAGGAAGCCATCTAGCTACTAACTTCAGACCTATAGGTCTACAATGAACTACTCACGCATCATCGGAGAGGCACCAATGAGGATGATGAACCCCTCCGTGATGGTGTCTAGATTGGATCTGTGGTTTCTTGAACTTGCGGTGGTTGGAATTGATTTTCGTTGACTTCTTAGGGTTTCTGGAATATTGGGGTATTTATAGAGCAAAGAGGCGGTGCCAAAGGCCACTGAGGTGCGCATAACACATGAGGTGTCTTCTGGTCCAGAAAAACTCACCAAAAAGTTTTGCTGCATTTGGACTTTGTTTGGTAATTATTTCTTGTGAAGTAAAAAACAAGCAAAAAAAACAACAACTGGACTTGGGCACTATGTCAATAGGTTAGTCCCAAAAAATGATATAAAGTTTCTATAAAATGATTGTAGAAATCCAAGAATGATAATATAGAAGCATGGAATAATCAAAAATTATAGATACATTGGAGACGTATCACCACCGTTCTTGGGGGTGTCCACCATGTAGACGTCATAGGTAGACGTGGCCGTCCATTGGCCGATGATGGGAGGAGCAGCATGGGTCGTGGCTTCACTGTCATCGTCCATGTCGTCGGCCTCCTCGAAGACGTAGTCCAACATGTCAGTTAAGTCCTTGATAGTGGCCACTAAGTGGGTGGTGGGTGGGATGTAAAATTCCCTGTGGCCTATTTCAAGGCTCCATTGAGCATGAGCCGAGGATGGGCCATCGACAATAGTCATCATCTGGATCCGATCAAGCACCTCATTTAACAGGGTGAGGCTGCCAGATTGGCGTATCATGTTTCTTCGGAGATGACCTCTATCGTAACGGTAGGGCGAGGCATGAGTCCGGCCAGGGTGGAATCCTGGTCTTCAGACACCGCACTTGCGTCAAGGCCCAAAGTCGAGCCTATCATAAGGGGGGCGAGTCCGGCGGGGGTTGGCTCCAAATCTTTGGATCGAACTCCCATTGGGGCTCAAAGCTAGATCTGCAGTGAGGAGGAGAGGTCCGGGCGGGGTTGACTCCCGGTCTTAGGACGTAAGAGTCGCATCCGAGATCGAAGCTGATTGTCCGGTAAGGGCTGATCCGAAGATCGGATCAGGGAGAGGCCCAAAAGTTGATGCTTTGGAGGCCGTGGGCATCCCAGGTAAGGCAGAGAAGCCAGTGAAGATCAGGTTACCCCGAGTGTCTGTGATGTACTCAAAGTTACCAAACCTTATCTGATGTTCAGGGGCAAGACTGTCGACCTAGTTGAGATGACCGATTGAGTCGGTGTGCAGAACAATGTTGCCGAACACAAAAAGTTGCCTGAGGACGAAGATGTCCCGAGTGTTGACGCCGTATTTGATGATCAGGCGAGCCATCAATCCTTCGGCGATCCAACAATGTAACTCTCAATGAAAGCACCAATGTCAGTGTCAAAACTGGCAGATCTCAGGTAGGGGGTCCCAAGCTATGGATCTTAGATCAATGGGGAACATGGACTAGGCACATGATGCTTACCCAGGTTCAGGCCTTCTCTAAGACATAAAACCCTGCGTCATGCTTGATTATATTGCTTGTGTATATGGGGATTACAGAGTCGATCTACCACGATATCAGATGAACTAAACCCTAAACTAGTAGGATGATGGTTCCTGTTCTACCCTCTATGGCCTAAACCCTCTGGTTTATATAGACACCAGGACTTCTAGGGTTACACATGGTCGGTTAGAAGAAAAGTATAAACGTGTTGATCCTTCCTATCTTGACTTGGACAACACACCAAGGCACGAGAAAGCCTCCTGCCCGGATATGGGGCCTCCACTTATGTTAGGACACCAAGCTTTGGCAATACGACCCAACAGTCCGGCCCTGAGAGATAGGTTGGCAGGACGAAGACCCCCTAATCCAGAAATTCCTCACCCACCATTTTCCCATGTCTCTCTCCTCCACATATAGGCAAAAGTGCGATGTAAGCAGGCTATAAGCCCATTATTGTAGAGTACTTGTTCTTAGCACCTGTATGCCATGAAGGGGATAAGGGAAGACTCACCCCGGTTGTAGCGCGATAGTAATAATGATAATGGCTAGTCAAATCACAAGGTCCCACCTGTCCAGCAGTAACGAGTTGTCAAATCATACAGCCTTACGTTTCTAGCACTAAGTCGAATCTGCTACTCCCTCATCTTCTCGCCTCTCTGTCGAACCGACTAGGCTGAACTGCCCCGCCTACCATGTGGGAAAAGCCCCACCCTCGAATTTTAAATATAATTTTGTATCCATGGAGCAAAGCCAGAAGAAAATAGTGGTACACATGTATACAACACGCCTGTCGTGTTCGCGTCATACCCCAGATAGTCAGTAGGTCTGGCACGCCACTCACTGAATGTAACGCGCGTCATATTGTGTTTGCACACACATGTGGGACCACAATTGAGGAACGACCATATGCACACTCCCCCATCAGGTTAAGGTTTCTTGTCATCTTGCAATATTAGGTGTCATGTGCTTCGAATCACTGCGAGGGTTAAACAGCGACAATTGCATTCCTCCAGGGCGCTGGTCATTGGGGGCACATGCATGAAAACTACTCGGCTGCCATCCAGGTCAAGCCGCCTATGTTAATTAGGACACCTAATGATTGACCCCTTTTCTATGAGTTTATCTTTAGTTTGATCTTTGATCCTCATCTAGTTTGTCCGTCGAGACGTAGTCCACAGAGCTCCAGTGTAGATTCATATTGTCTCCTTGGGGCGGTGAGGTTATGGTTTCTTCTCATGTCGCATTTTTTTGTGTTATGTTAATCTCGTGCTTCAGATCAAAATGACAAATACTGCGCCTCTAGGGCACATGCATGAAGACTTCTCGAAAGTCATTGACGAGGCCAAGCCGGCTCCGGTAGAATAGCATCGATAGCAATGTCTCGATAACTCATTCTGACTGCAGTTGGTCGTTTTGTGGTCTTCGAATCTCGATATATTTTTCGTCGACAAAGGCGCTTTGTACCACTGGCGAACACACATATAGACCCAGTCATTATAAAAAAGGTTGCATCTAGTTTATGTCCAAAAGCAGAACAAAGATCGATGTCCCTTTACATATTTTTTTGCAAACGCCAAGATAACGAATTTTCAAAATTTTGATTTCACTTTGTATTGAAAAAATACAATTCAAGTTATAGGTAGCTATTTGAAATGTAAATTATGCATTTTTTATATGTATAATGTGGTAATCAAACAAAATGAGTTTGGGCTTGTTCATTCTATATTTTCACCCGTGATAATTTGACATGTGTGGTTGTTCGATTAATCGAGGGTCTGTGACCAGAAGTGTACAATACAAAGTATGACCTGACACGTATGCCATTTGAAACAATTGTTTTTAATTATGGATAGAAAATAGAAAACCACTCCACTATATAAGCAGGAGCCTCCACTCTTACCTGCTAGTGTTGCTCTCTTCACACACCCTCGTACTCTCCAGATCTAAACACGACAGAAGTGGCCTCTCTCTCTCTCTCTCTCTCTCTCTCTATCTCTCTCTCTCTCTCTCTCTCTCTCTCTCTTTCTCTGCTCAGCGCTGGTCATAGATCCGGCTGGATCCCCTCCGCCGGGGAAGACGAGAAGGTGCAATGTTCATGCGATCGTCCTCAGTGATGGTTCTGACCCACTGCTAGTGTGTCCCAATCAGAGAGCCTTGTTGTTCTCTCCCACGTAGCACCGGCTATGGAGGGCCTCCGACCCCTTCTTCCTCGCTATCGTACGTAGTGCGGGCAGATTCGGTCTCCCGCTGCCCACCTAGCGATATCCGATCGACCCTCAGTGTCGATGGGAAATGACACCTATGGGATCACTAGAATCCCTACTACGGTTGCGAGGCACGGGGCAGTGAGAAGAGCGGGATCAGTATTCAGCACAAACACTCAGGTCGTTTACCCAGGTTCGGGCCGCGAGGATGCGTAATACCCTAGTCCTGCTTTTGTGTGTATATCTGTGTTCTGGAGTTCTTGAGCTAGCTACAATGAGCGTAACTTGTCCAAGGGTCCGAATCCTTCTCCTGGATGCCTTCGGTATCCTTTTATAGACAAGGGGATTGCCACAGTGGCACACAGGAGGTGGCATCAGGGTACTGTGGCTAAGCCTATTGTTTGCCATTACGGGACAAGACGCATTTAATACGCCTTCGGACGTGTCCTCCTTACTTTACCGTTGCTTCAACCTTCCTCGACACGCGTCTGGGCCAGCGGGGCGGCCAGCGCCATGTAGGCTAGCAGGCTGCTGAGGTGGCGCGATGGTAGGGCCTTCATGAAGATTTGCATGCCACCATATAGGTACGCGCTGAGTTGGCCGAGAAGCCTCATGTCGACACGCAAGCACCTGCCCAACTGGTGGGCTGGCAGCTGCATGGGAGCGGTGGTGGAAACTTGGCAAGTGGGGGCCTGGCTGTGTCCTCGTGGATGCCCTCGGAAAGGGCCTTGCCGGGGCCCCGGCAAGGGTCTTGCCGTGGCGTTGCGGTCATCCCCGACAAGGATCTTGCCGGGGTCTTGTGGGTTTCCTCGTCAAGGATCTCGCCGAGGTACGTCGTCTTCTAATCCTCTTCTGATTTGAAGTGTTTCTTGTCTTCACAAATATCTGCATGCCATCACTGAGGCGCCTCCCAAGCCCCAGTCCCAACGTGGTTGGTGGCGCTGGAGAAACTGGGTCCCAAGGGTGGCGTGCTTCGCTGGCATCAGGTAAGCTGCCCCGTCAAGGTCCTTGCCGGGGCCGTGGGGGTCTCCCCTGCAATGGTCTTGCCGGGGGAAACCACAATACCTTCTCACTCTTCGTGCCTTCGTCTTGGCATTGCTTTGGTCATCTCACGGCTTTGATTCCCTGTCCCTGCTCTGCTTTAAGCGTGTCTGCAAGTGCGGCTCTGACTGCCCGTGCACGAGTAAGGGGTAGGAAGGAGCCTCCCTACTTTGGTACACCGACAGGAGCCCCCGGGCCTGGGCCATACATAAGCGCGAGGCGTTTGTTGGGCTGGGCCCAAAAACGGTGCGCGGGTAGGCGGGGTCGTTTCACTTGGGGTGATTTTTCTACCCGCTGCGTTCTCCCACGACTCGTGTTGCATGCGTGACATAGGGAATGCGCGCGCGGGTGATCGAAGCATGCTTGCATCACCCTGCGGTGAACAGTAAAGAGGTGGCTTGCGTGTCCGTTTGAGACCGCAGGGCTGCTGCTCATATACTCTCCTTTCCTGGGAATCGTCGCTCCATGCGTCCCATTACGCCCGTCTCTTGCGCCACGTATGCCACATGCACGACGCAGGGCGAATGAGAGGCGTGCGGAATATGGGAAGACATGTGTGCGTGGGTCGATATCCACGTGCCTTCAATTGGGCGGGGAGAGTGGTCGATAGCCTCGCCCGCTGTCACTTTAATGAGCCGGATTGGCTGAGAGGGGCGGCCTAGCCCCGACCCCGTCCCTTTATAAGGAGGGGAGCGGGAGGGATGGCACCCCTCAGTCCTTTGCCACTCGCCTCTCCCCATCCCTGCTCCTTCCTTCCTTCTGCCATGGCGAGAGGGCGCGCTGATGCTTCATCGGTGGCGGCGAGGGTCTCTGCTCGACAACGCGTCGCTCCTCCGCAAGAGCCCGTGGCGGCGGAGCAAGCCGTGAGGGGAAGGGGGAGGGGATGAGGCTGAGGCCGCCGCGGTGCTCGAGGAAGAGAAGGATGGGGCGGCGCGTCGGCCTCGCCTCCGCCAGCGGTCCTTCCCCCACTGCAGGGCCATGTCGGGGATAATCCTTGCGAGTTCTTCATCAGGCTGCACCAGCTGGCGCGCCGTCGTCTTCGTATCCCAACCCCATTCGCTTGGGAGATGGAGCATGACCCGCCGCAGGCATTGAGGCTGCACATGAGGGGCTGCGGGAACAGCGGCACATGGGCCGACATCGACTTCCCAGCCCCTCACGTCATGTATTGTAGCGACCAGACCTCAAACAGTCTGATCTCTGTGCATCAGTGTCATCCCTGGATCAATAATGCTGACATGCACAGTACTTGAAGGATTTATAACAGAGTGGCAATCACACACTTATTACATCGAATGTCTCAAAAGAGAGCTTATTACAATAAATATGGCTTAAGGCCATCTAACAACGATAACAGCGGAAGGCTTGGAAGATAAGTGAGTCCATCAACTCCAACGACATCACTGAGTATAGAACCACGATCCTAAGGCATCTTACTCATCGTCTGAAAAGTCTGCAACATGAATGTTGCAGCCTGAAACAGGTCAGCACAAGGAATATGCTGGCAATGTAACACATAGAGAGTAATGAAATGATATAGCTATACTACATGCATATATGGCTGGTGGAAAGCTTTATGGTTACAGTTTTTGCATAAAGCCAATTTTTCCCTACTACAAAGGAATAAATTTTATTTAACTATCAAGGTGGTTGTTAAACATTGAGAACGGTTGACAGCATTCTCAATCCCAATTAAATATCATCATTAAAACCCAACAATATTAATTAAAGTAACATGTTGAGATTCACATGAAAATCCAAGTACTAGATACTCAAAACGTCCATAACCGGGGACACGGCTAATCATGATTAGTTTATACACTCTGAGGTTTGTGCACTTTTCCCCACAAGACTCGATCTCCTCCGTTAGTTTTCTCGCACTACATGGTGTTTGAGAAACGGATGACCGAGACATAGTCTTTCAGAAGCGCTAGGACCTTATGATGGGTAGACCAGTACACCTACTTTCCCCTACATCTCCTAGTCTACCACTGTAAGAGTTCGCACGACTTAATAAACTATGCTAGAGCCCATAATAGCAAGTGGCTGCACACGGAAGTTTCTAGCATGGATAATCTTATCATCCCTTTGAGCCTGGGTGGCGGTCCAAAAACAAACAGGCAATCCTGGAATACCCAGGAACCTCAATCCACCTAGATGTGTATTGAAGTTGCCACCTTAAATAAACCATTAGTTAACAATCTCACATCTGTCATGGATATTCACTCACCCAAGCCACGTCTACTAGCATAGCATGGCATAATAAGCAAACATAGAAGTAACTCCCAAGGGTTTGAAAATAAAACAGGTAATAGGTACTACCTCATCTACCTCCCAAAACCCACATATTAATCAGATCCTAATCATGCAATTGTTCGAGGATTGATCTAATGCAATAAAACTGGGTAGTAAAGAGGTATGATCAAAGTGTTACTTGCCTTGCTGATGATCCGTGAAACCTAGGGATTCGAAGTACCAAGCGGCGCAATCTGAGTACTCTATCCCAAACAAGCAAACAAACAAGCATACAATAAGTACTCATCTAATGCACAGGTAAAACCCAAATAAGAGATCTAACCAGAAAGTTCAACTTAAGAACTCCGGTTGGCAAAAGAAATCAAATCGAACGAAGCAACAAAAAACAAACTGCGAAAGAAATAAGCTTCATTTAATAATCTGGACCTAAGTCAAATTTTACCAAGAAAAAACTTGTTTGAGTTGATTAAACGGAAAGAGGGTTTCGAGACGAAACTCTAGGCGCTTGAATCGCCTGATTCCGATAAACGAGCGAAAAGATAAACTAAAATGAAAATCAGATCAGAAATCGCGATCAGAAAAATCGCGGAATAATCCGATAAAAAGAAAAACTGACGAACAGATTAACGAACGGACGTTCGTTAACTGAAACTAATCGGCGAAAACGTTCGTTAAGACGAACGAACGGGCGAACGCTCGCTAAATAAAATAAACCCCCAAAAAATAAAACCGATCTAAAAAACGAATCTAGGGTTTTGCTAAAAAAAAGAAACCGAAGTGGTTTTCTTAAAAAAAACGGTCCGGCGGCGGCGGCTCGGGCGGTACCTCCGACGGGGCGGGCGGCTCCGGCGGGGCGGAGAGGGGCGGCGGGGCTCCGGCGGCTCGGCGGCGGCGGCTGGCGGCTGCGGCGGCGGTGGAGTGCGGCGGTGGCGGCTGCGGCTTGGGGCTCCCAAGGGGGCCCCGGGCTGGGTATTTAAAGGAGGAGGTGGCAAGCAGCGGCGCGCGGGGAAAGCGGCGGCGGCGGCGGGTCGGCCTGGCTCGGCTGGGCTTCTGCCCAGTTGGGCGCGCGTGTTTTTTTTAAATCAATTTGGCCGAACAGAAAATAAATTCTAGAAAAAGAAATAAACTTCTAAAAATACCAAAATAAATTTTTGTCGTCAAAATAAAATATTTAGAACAAGATGAACATTTTCTTGGCCCTAAATGCAGTTTTGAAAAACATGCAATTTTTCCTAAATTCAAATAAATACAAAAAACACCAAAATAAACCTTATTTGATTTTTTTATTAAATCCTCAATATTTCTTTATTTTGGGAAAGTCATTTTATTCCCTCTCTCATATTTTTATAATCAAAATAATGGAAGATAAAATATATAAAATCAAATGATCCTATTTTCAAAATTCAAGAAAACTCAAATATGAAAATAACGAAATCCCCAACTCTCTCTGAGGGTCCTTGAGTTGCTTAGAATTTCTAGGATCAAACCAAAAACAAAGAAAATATGATATGCATTGATGATCTAATGTATAACATTCCAAATGAAAATTTGGGATGTTACAAACCTACCCCCCTTAAGATGAATCTCGCCCTCGAGATACAGGTTGGCTAGAAAATAGGTGAGGGTGGTCCTTCAGCAAATTTTCCTCTCGCTCCCAGGTGGCTTCAACCTCGGTGTGGTGGCTCCACTGAACTTTGCAAAATTTGATAACCTTGTTGCGGGTGACTCGGCTGGCATACTCCAGAATCTTAACTGGTTTCTCCTCATAGGTCAAATCATTGTCCAACTGAATCGCCTCTAGTGGCACTGTATCTCTCAGCGGTATATCAGTCATCTCTGCGTGGCACTTCTTTAACTGGGACACGTGGAATACATCATGAACTGCTGACAATCCTTCGGGCAACTCCAACTTGTAGGCAACTTCTCCCATACGCTCCAAAACTTTGTAGGGTCCCACAAAACGTGGCGCTAGTTTACCCTTAACAACAAAGCGCTTAACTCCTCGAAGTGGAGATACTCGAAGATAAACTCTGTCTCCGACTTCGTAAATTGTCTCATTGCATTTTGAATCTGCGTAGCTTTTCTGCCTGGACTGGGCTACTTTTAGCCTATCACGAATCAATTTCACCTTCTGTTCAGACTCCTTGATCAAATCTGGTCCAAACAACTGACGGTCTCCAACTTCATTCCATGACAACGGGGTCTTGCACCTGCTTCTGTACAAGGCTTCGAAACGGGCCATCTTCAAACTAGATTGATAACTGTTGTTGTAAGAAAACTCTGCATATGGCAGGTTGTCATCCCAACTTGATCCATAATCTAGTACACAGTCTCTCAGCATATCCTCCAAAATCTGATTGACTCTCTCTGTCTGTCCATCTGTCTGCGGGTGAAAAGCTATACTGAACTCTAGCCTGGTACCTAAAGTTTCATGCAACTGATTCCAGAACTTTGAGGTAAACTGGGTTCCTCTATCTGATACAATCCTCCTCGGAACTCCATGCAGACATACAATCCTGGTCATGTATATCTTGGCCAACTTAGCACTGGTGTAAGTGGTATTCACTGGGATGCAATGAGCTACCTTCGTCAAACGATCGACTATAACCCAAATTGACTCATAGCCTGAACGAGTCCTGGGCAATCCCGTAATGAAATCCATGCCTAGATTATCCCACTTCCATTCGGGTATTGGCAATGGTTGTAACAATCCTGCTGGCTTCTGATGCTCTGCCTTTACTCTCTGACATACATCACAAACTACTACATACTCTGCAATATCCTTTTTCATTCTGGTCCACCAGAAGGTATCCTTCAAATATAAATACATCTTGGTATTTCCTGGGTGAATCGAATATGGTGAATCATGGGCCTCTTGCAGAATCAACTTCCTGATCTCCGGGTCATTAGGCGCGTAAACACGATCTTCAAACCATAGGGTATTGTGCTCATCCTCACGAAATCCCTTAGCTTTACCTTTGCTCATCCTTTCCTTTATATCAGCAATTTCCTTGTCAGTCTTCTGAGCTTCTCTGATCTTATCCATCAAGGTAGACTGAATCTCCAATGCTGCTACATAGCCTCTCGGAACTATCTCCAAACATAGCTCATGAAGGTCCTCAGCTAACTCCTTTGGTAACTCTCCGGTCATGAGTGTGTTGACATGGCTCTTACGTCTCAACACGTCGGCTACTACGTTAGCCTTTCCCGGGTGGTAAGGCAACCTCATATCATAATCTTTGATGAGTTCCAACCATCTCCTTTTCCTGAGATTCAACTCCTTCTGTGTGAAAATGTACTTCAAACTCTTGTGATCCGTGTACACCTCACAATGGTTTCCGATGAGAAAATGTCTCCAAGTCTTCAATGCATGCACTACGGCTGCTAACTCCAAATCATGTGTGGCATAATTTAACTCATGAGGTTTCAGCTGTCGTGAAGCATACAAAACAACTCTCCCCTCCTACATAAGCACTGCTCCAAGTCCACGACGTGAAGCGTCACAATACACCTCGTAATCCTTACTCTGATCTGGCAGAATCAACACTGGCGAGGTAACCAAATGTTCCTTCAACTCCTGGAAACTGGCCTCACACTCCTCAGTCCAAATGAACTTGGTATCCTTCTTCAACAACTCTGTCATAGGTTTTGCAATCTTTGAGAAGTTCTCGATAAATCTCCGGTAATATCCTGCGAGTCCAAGGAAACTCCGGATCTCTCCAACTGTTGTTGGTGCTTCCCAGTTTGTCACAGTGACAACTTTGGTGGGGTCTACTGCTATACCTTCTCCGGATATAACATGTCTGAGGAATCCCACTTCCTTCAACCAAAATTCATATTTGCTGAACTTGGCATATATCTAGTGTTCTCTGAGCTTCTCCAGTACCAAATGCAAATGCTCTTTATGCTCCTCTTCGTTCTTCGAGTAGACCAAAATATCATCAATGAACACCACGACAAACTTATCCAAAAACTCCATAAACACCTTGTTCATCATGTTCATGAAATAGGTAGGTGCATTAGTCAGACCAAATGACATAACGGTGTACTCGTACAGCCCATACCTGGTGGTAAAAGCCATCTTAGGTATATCCTGCTCTTGAATCTTCAACTGATGGTATCCTGATCGCAAATCTATCTTGGAAAATACCTTAGCTCCTTGCAATTGGTCAAACAGATCATTGATCATCGGCAGTGGGTACTTGTTCTTGATTTTTACTGCATTCAGTCCTCGATAATCAACAACCATCCTCAATGATCCATCTTTCTTCTCTACTAGAAGTACTGGTGATCCCCAAGGCAAAGAACTTGGGTGAATATATCCTTTATCCAGTAACTCTTTAATCTGCTTCTTAATTTCCTCCAAATCCTTAGCGGGCATCCGGTACGGTCTCTTAGATATTGGCCCTGTGCCTGGCAAAAGCTCAATCAAAAACTCGATGTCTCTATCTGATGGCATGCCTGGCAACTCTTCTAGAAATACATCAGGAAAATCCTTCACCACTGGTACTTCCTCCTGCATGACTCGTGATAAGGAATTTACTTGTATCCTCTTTGGCTCATGTCTTGATACATACTTGATCCTTCTCCCTTCTGGGGTGGTAAGCAAAATCGACTTACTGGCGCAATTGATGTTTCCTCCATACATCGATAGCCAATCCATACCCAGAATCACATCCAAACCTTGAGATTCCAAAATGATTAAATCTGAGGGGAAGACATGCTTGCCTATACTCAATGGCACTTGAAAACATCCTCGACTGGCCATATACTCCGCTCCTGGTGAGCTTACTAACATGGGTGTTACTAGAACTTTGGTGGGCAGTTTATACTTATCCACAAATCCCCTCGATATGTATGAATGCCATGCACCAGTATCAAAAAGAACGATTGCAGTAAATGACTTAACCAAAAACTTACATATTACTGCATCTGGTTGGGCTTCAACCTCCTCCACATTAATGTGGTTCACCTGTCCCCTGTTGAAAGGGTTCGGCTTCTTCCCCGAGCTTCCATTGCCATTTCCATTCTGGCCTTTGGGACATTCATTGGCGAAATGTCCAGTCTTCTAACACTTAAAGCAAGTGACTTGGCTCAAATCTTTCTTAGCTGGGGTTGATGGGTTGGTACGATTCTGGCCGTTGCTTCCTCCATTCCCATTCTTGAGGCCATTATGATTATGCGTGCTTCCTCCTCCATGGGTATGCTAAAAATGTCCTCCTGACTTCGGGGTAAAACGTGGCTTCTGCTGAGCTCCATAATTGTACTTTCCTTGTCCATACTTCGTCTTGCGGTTCTCAATCTGCTGTTGCTTCCCTTCAATCATAAGGGCATGATCTACCAACTCCTGGTAGTTGTTGAAACTCGCTACCATCAACTGCATGCTCAGCTCATCATTCAGTCCTTCCAGAAACTTCTCTTGCTTAGCTGCATCTGTAGCAACGTCATCTGAGGAATAACATGCTAGCTTACTAAAGTCATCCACATACTGGCCAACTGTCCATCCTCCTTGGTGTAAGTTGCGAAACTCACGCTTCTTCATGGCCATAGCTCCTGCTGAAACATGGGCAGTACGGAAAGCCTGCTGAAACTGATCCCATGTGACAGTGTCTACTGGATAGGCGGCTGTGAAATTCTCCCACCATGATGCTGCGGGTCCTTCAAGATGATGTGCGGAAAATCGCACCATCTCCGCATCTGTGCATCCTGCAGTGGTCAACTCCCTGGCTGTCTTGCGAAGCCAATCATCTGCAACAATCGGCTCGGTGCTACTGGAGAACACCGGTGGATTCAGCCTAAGAAAACGGGTTAAGTGGTCAACAGGTGGTGGTGGTGGTGGGTTGTTGTTGTTTTGTTCCCCTGATTCTGATTCTGGACTAGCAACTGCATCAAGGCATTTTGCTACTGGATCAACTGAGTGAGCTCCAGTGGAAAAGCAAATCCATTGTCACATCTTGGAGGCATCTGAGGGTTTAGAAAAGATGAGAATTTAGAATAGAATGAGGTCTAGAGGGAAAACACTACCCATATGCACATGAGACAAATGCAAAACAAAACACTTCATTCAAACTAGCAAGGGCATACAACGGTCTATCTATCGTTACAAAAGTGCTCAGACTATAATAGATACATGGGGAAATACTACTACTGTTATGGTGGTCAACTAGAAAAACTGCTCCATTGAAGATTCCATGATATCTTCTCCAGCTTCATCAACATAGTCATCATCGCTATCATCTGGGTCTGAATCGGTGTCACCGATGATGATGTAGTTCTCTGGACAGGTGCAATCTTTGTCTTCTCCTCCAGTCATGGGAAATCCCATGAATACTTTTAGCTTCTTCTTCAGATCATCGCTCTTCTCCACGAGTGTTGCTATTTTCTCCTCATATCCATCGCGTGTAGACTTGAGTTCTTTCTCCAGTTCCGTGATCTTGGTCATGGCATTCTTCAGGTCTATCATGGCTGCACACATCTGGTTCTCTTGGCATCGAATGTGCTGGTTTAACTCCTGGATGAAAGCTGCAATTGATCTATCCTTCCTAGTGCTGATCATCCCCCATTGTTCATCTCGGCGCCCATAAATTTGGTAAATAGTATCCTTAAGCTCCTTGTGGTAAACTTCTCTAATACGTCCCATTGTGATGTGAGCTGCCATGCTCTTTCCTAGACTCCAGGTTGGTGCATCAAAGGAAAACTCTATGGGCTCAGTGACGGGCATGAACGTCCTTCCTGGAACTTGAACTTGAATCATCCAGCGCTCCTCTTCAGGTAAAGTGGCGTTGTAGGTCTCGGTGAAGCTTGGTACTCCGATGTTCAGGTACTTGGTGACTTCCTTCAGGTGTCGTCCAAAGGGTGTATCTTCATCCGGTTGCATGAACTTGTTCCTTGCATCCGCCATCCTAAAAGAGAGTAGAAAAGATGAGGAGTTAGAAATGAGAAGAGAGAGTAGTGATCTAGGGCTTGGCTTAGTGGTTGTGTCCTACAGTCAGCGTGTGCTCTAATACCATCTTGTAGCGACCAGACCTCAAACAATCTGATCTCTGTGCATCAGTGTCATCCCTGTATCAGTAATACTGACACACACAGTACTTGAAGGATTTATAACAGAGTGGCAATCACACACTTATTACATCGAATGTCTCAAAAGAGAGCTTATTATAATAAATATGGCTTAAGGCCATCTAACAACGATAACAGCGGAAGGCTTGGAAGATAAGTGAGTCCATCAACTCCAATGGCATCACTGAGTATAGAACCACAATCCTAAGGCATCTTACTCGTCGTCTGAAAAGTCTGCAACATGAATGTTGCAGCCCGAAAATGGGTCAGCACATGGAATATGCTGGCAATGTAACTCATAGAGAGTAATGAAATGATATAGCTATACTACATGCATATATGGCTGGTGGAAAGCTCTATGGTTACAGTTTTCGCATAAAGCCAAGGAATAATTTTTATTTAACTATCAAGGTGGTTGTTAAACATTGAGAATGGTTGACAGCATTCTTAATCCCAATTAAATATAATCATTAAAACATAACAATATTAATTAAAGTAACATGTTGAGAATCACATGAAAATCCAAGTACTAGATACTCAAAACGTCCATAACTGGGGACACGGCTAATTATGATTAGTTTATACACTCTGCAGAGGTTTGTGCACTTTTTCCCACAAGACTCGATCTCCTCCGTTAGTTTTCTCGCACTGCATGGTGCTTGAGAAACGGATGACCGAGACATAGTCTTTCAGAAGAGCTAGCACCTTACGATGGGTAGACCCGTACACCTACTTTCCCCTACATCTCCTAGTCTACCACTGTAAGAGTTCGCACGACTTAATCAACTATGCTAGAGCCCATAATAGCAAGTGGCTGCACACGAAAGTTTCGAGCATGAATAATCTTATGATCCCTTTAAGCCTGGGTGGCGGTCCAAAAACAAACAGGCAATCCTGGAATACCCAGGTACCTCAATCCACCCAGATGTGTATTAAAGTTGCCACCTTAAATAAACCATTAGTTAACAATCTCACATCTATCATGGATATTCACTCACACAATCCACGTCTACTAGCATAGCATGGCATAATAAGCAAACTTAGAAGTAACTCCCAAGGGTTTGAAAATAAAACAGGTAATAGGTACTACCTCATCTACTTCCCAAAACCCACATATTAATCAGATCATAATCATGTAATTGTTCGAGGATTGATCTAATGCAATAAAACTGGGTAGTAAAGAGGTATGATCAAAGTGTTACTTGCCTTGCTGATGATCCGTGAAACCTAGGGATTCGAAGTAGCAAGCGGCGCAATCCGGGTACTCTATCGCAAACAAACAAACAAACAAGCATACAATAAGTACTCATCTAATGCACAGGTAAATCCCAAATAAGATATCTAATCAGAAAGTTCAACTTAAAAACTCCGGTTGGCAAAAGAAATCAAATCGAACGAAGCAACGAAAAACAAACTGCGAAAGAAATAAGCTTCGTTTACTAATCTGGACCTAAGTCAAATTTTACAGAAGCAAAAACTTGTTTGAGTTGATTAAACGGAAAGAGGGTTTCGAGACAAAACTCTAGGCGCTTGAATCTCCTGATTCCGATAAACGAGCGAAAAGATAAACTAAAACGAAAATTGGATCAGAAATCGCGATCAAAAAAATCGCGGAATAATCCGATAAAAAGAAAAACTGTCGAATAGATTAATGAACGGAAGTTCGTTAACTGAAACTAAACGGCAAAAATGTTCGTTAAGACAAACGAACGGGCGAATGCTCGCTAAATCAAATAAATCCTAAAAAATAAAACCGATCTAAAAAACGAATCTAGGGTTTTTCTAAAAAAAGAAACCAAAGTGGTTTTCTTAAAAAACGGTCCGGCGGCGGCGGCTCCGGCAGGGCTCTCCGGCGGGCGGGGCGGCTCCGGCGGGGCGGCGAGGGGTGACGGGGCTCCGGCGGCTCAGCGGCGGCGACTGGCGGCTGCGGCGGCGGTGGAGTGCGGCGGCGGCGGCTGCGGCTTGGGGCTCCCAAGGGGGCCTCGGGCTAGGTATTTAAATGGGGAGAGGGGTGCGGCGGCTTGGGGGAGGGGGCAAGCAGCGGCGGTGGGAGGCGGAGTCCGGCTCAGACCCTGCGGCGGCGGCGCGCGGGGAAAGCGGCTGCGGCGGCGGGCCGGCCTGGCTCGGCTGGCCTTCGGCCTAGTCGGGCGCCTGCGTTTTTTTAAAATCAATTTCACCGAATAGAAAACAAATTCTAGAAAGAGAAATAAAATTCTAAATACCAAAATAAATTTTCATCGTCCAAATAAAATATTTAGAATAAGATGAACATTTTCTTGGCCCTAAAATGCAGTTTTGAAAAATGTGCAATTTTTCCTAAATTCAAATAAATAGCAAAAACACCAAAATAAACCTTATTTGATTTTTTTTATTAAATCCTCAATATTTCTTTATTTTGGGAAAGTCATTTTATCCCCTCTCTCATATTTTTATAATCGAAATAATTGAAGATAAAATAAATAAAAACAAATGATCCTATTTTCAAAATTCGAGAAAACTCAAATATGAAAATAACAAAATCCCCAACTCTCTCCAAGGGTCCTTAAGATGCTTAGAATTTCTAGGATCAAACCAAAAACAAAGAAAATTTGATATGCATTGATGACCTAATGTATAACATTCCAAATTGAAAATTGGGGATGTTACATGTATCTTTGCCGCGGGTGGAAGACCTTCCTCGCATCCACAGCCTGACGTCGGGGCTCATTCTCTACTTCAAGTTAATGGAGAATGACCTTCTCTCCGTCAAGGTCTTTGGCGATTTCGGAACTCGCCCAAAGTGTTGCATGGAGAGCTCTTCGGATGGCGAAGACTCATCCTCAAGCGAGAGTGACGAGGAGGACAGCGGCAGTGACGACGAGGGTAGCAGGAGAGAGGATGACGGGTCCGACTAGGTGTCGGACCCGCCGCTCCGGGGCGGTATCGACAGCAGCAACATCTGCACCGGGCCCCTTCTCCCGGTGCAGCCGGCTCCTTGAACTTCTCGGGGTCGCCTCCTTGGGCTGGCATGGGAAGGCTGGAGAAGGCGATGAAGGCGGGTGGCAGGCCGTCAAGTCGGAGTACGATGGCATCGATGCCTTCGTAGCGTATTAACGGATCGCTGCCTCATCTTCTAGCCCTTCCTCAGGCACCACCACCACCAGCCCCCTTCTAGGCGGCTGCCGACATGTTCCCTTGGCGCCTTCTACTGCTCGTACCTCACTTAGGCGCTCCTTCTGCCCTTTTGCCTTCTTGTTTTATTTCCTGAGGAGAGGGACAAGAAAGGGATTATGGGCACTTTATCTTTTTTCAGTTTGTAAGCCTATGGGCCTTAGTTAGTTTTAAAACTTATAACCTCCCTGTTCATGTTTACATTCCATACGAACTATACCTGTATGGAACGTATTAATGGAAAAAGGGTGCTTGCCGGGTCTTGTGTGTGAGCAAAGGCCATACCAAGGAACAAATCCTTGTTATTTTCAATATAAACACCGTTGCCCGGCAGCAGGCCTTGCCGCTCCCCTACTCCGTTCGACCATACTCACGCCTTTGGCGGAGGCAAGGACGAAATAGGGGTGGGCCCTATGCTTGCTCCCTTGCCGCCACAGCTACAACCAGATTCCAAACCAAGAAGAAGTTCTTGGGTGGTAGGAATGAAGGGAGCACGGCAGTCTTGGAATAAAGCGAGGTTTCATACATCCCAATCTTTATACAGAAATGCATAACAGGAGATAAGAAAGCTTATCTAGATTTTCAGTCCCCGGGATCCCTAGCTTGCCGTGGGTAGACCTTTGTGTCTTCACCCCCTGGCATACTTGGTTTGCCGGGGCCAGAGTGCCAGCTTGCTCTGTTCCTTCCCGTTGGCGAAAAACACTTATGTACCCTGCGAACGAAAGAGGATGGATAGGAACAAAGAGACGCAAACTCGACCTCTATGCTAGGGGTTAGTCGCTGCTAAGCACTATCAACCCTAACCGAAGGAGAGACTCAATGTAGCATGCATGCTATAACTTAGGGTGCCAGCGCTTTGTTTATTTATGTTCAGGGTATGTGCTTGGCTTTGTACACAGGGTTACATGCCTTGCCGGCAAGGCTTGTACAAAAGGTGGCTTGCCGGGGGGCGGCAGCTGCGCCTTATGGGTAAAACTTGCGAAGATGCTCGATGCTCCAGGAGTTGCTCACTGGAATGGCATCTTTGGTCTCCAGGCAGACTGCGCCAGGCCTGGTGACTCGTGTTACCCTATAAGGGCCTTCCCAGTTCAGCGTCAACTTGTTGGAATTCTTGGCCGACTGAACGCATCGAAGAACAAGGTCACCTTCCTCAAAGCTTCAGGCATGAACCTTGCGGCTATGGTAGCGGCGCAAGACTTGCTGGTAGCGTGCTGCTCTCACAGCCGCTCGAAGACGATATTCCTCGTGGAGCGTTGCGTCATCTTGCTGCAATCGCTCTTGCTCAAGCTCATCATAAGCGAGCACTCAAGGTGACCCGTTTATGAGTTCCATGGGGAGAACTGCTTCTGCCCCGTAAACCAGGGCAAAGGGTGTCTGGTCGGTGGCTAGATTTGGCATTGTTCTGATCGACCAAAGAACCGTCGGCAACTCATCAATCCAGCGCCTCCCTCTCTTGTGCGGCCTGTCAAAAGTATTCGTCCTCAAGCCATGTGGCACTTCAGCATTCGCCCTCTCCGCTTGGCCGTTGCTCCATGGCTGTGCCACAGAAGCAAAACAGACCTTGCTACCGAGGTCTTCAATATACTGCATGAAGGTGTGGCTTATGAACTGCGTGCCGTTGCCGGTGATGATTCTGTTCAGCACACCAAAGCGGAAAATTAGCCCCTTGAAGAATTTGACGGCCGACTGTGCGGTCACCTTCCTCGCTGCTTCCACCTCCGGCCACTTTGTGAACTTGTCGATTGCAACGTACAGGTACTCAAAGCCCCCGACGGTGCGTGGAAAAGGGCCCAGTATGTCGAGCCCCCAGATCGAGAATGGCCAGGAGAGAGGGATTGTCTATAAGGCTTGAGCTGGCTGATGAAGCTTCTTCGAATGGAACTGGCATGCTTCACACTTGGTTACTTGTGCCGTCGCATCCTGGAGGGCAGTGGGCCAGAAGAAGCCTTGCTAGAAAGCCTTGCCGACAAGGGCCCTTGACCCTATGTGGGAGCCGCATATGCCTCCATGTATCTCCGCCAACAGCTCCAGTCCTTCCTCCTAGGAGATGCACTTCAATTTCACTCCATTCGGTCTTTTTCTGTATAGAACGTCGTCAACAAATTGGTATAGGGCAGACCGGCGGGCTACTATCTCTGCTTCTTCCTACTCCGCAGGAAGCTCCCCTATTTGGAGGAATCAGACGGTATGCTGCGCCCATGCTGGAGCATGTGGCTCGACGGCAAGGACCAAAGGCATTTCTTCCGCCGCAGGAATGGTTGCCTCCACAGCAAGGGCTTGGCGCCCCGCCGAAGTCGGTTCTCCCGCGGCAGGCTCGGCGTTGATACATCTCCAACGTATCTACTTTTCCAAACACTTTTGCCCTTGTTTTGGACTCTAACTTGCATGATTTGAATGAAACTAACTCGGACTGACGTTGTTTTCAGCAGAACTACCATGATGTTGTTTTATGTGTAGAAAATAAAAGTTCTCGGAATGTCCTGGAAATCCACGGAGGCACTTTTCAGAATAAATAAGAATTTTTGGCGAAATAATCAAGGCCAGGGGCCCACGGGCTGTCCACGAGACAGGGGGCGGCCCCCCCTAGGGGCGCGCCCTCCTATCTCGTGGGCCCCCGGATCTCCTCCGACCTCAACTCCAACTTCATATATACCGTCTCGGGGAGAAAAAAATCAGAGAGAAAGTTTCATCGTGTTTCACAACACGGAGCCGCCGCCAAGCTCTAATCTCTCTCGGGAGGGCTGGTCTAGAGTCCGTTCGGGGCTCCGGAGAGGGGGATTCATCGCCGTCGTCATCATCAACCATCCACCATCACCAATTTCATGATGCTCACCGCCGTGCGTGAGTAATTCCATCGTAGGCTTGCTCGACAGTGATGGGTTGGATGAGATTTACCATGTAATCAAGTTAGTTTTGTTAGGGTTTGATCCCTAGTATCCACTATGTTCTGAGATTGATGTTGCTATGGCTTTGCTATGCTTAATGCTCGTCACTAGGGCCTGAGTGCCATGATTTCAGATCTGAACCTATTATGTTTTCATGAATATATGTGTGTTCTTGATCCTATCTTGCAAGTCTATAGTCACCTATTATGTGTTATGATCCGACAACCCCGAAGTGACAATAATCGGGATACTTCTCGGTGATGACCGTAGTTTGAGGAGTTCATGTATTCACCATGTGTTAATGCTTTGGTCCGGTTCTCTATTAAAAGGAGGCCTTAATATCCCTTAGTTTCCACTAGGACCCCGCTGCCACGGGAGGGTAGGAAAAAAGATGTCATGCAAGTTCTTTTCCATAAGCATGTATGACTATTTATCGAATACATGCCTACATTACATCGATGAATTGGAGCTAGTTCTGTGTCACCCTATGTTATAACTATTGCATGAGGAATCGCATCCGGCATAATTATCCATCACTGATCCATTGCCTACGAGCTTTTCACATATTGTTCTTCGCTTATTTACTTTTCTGTTGCTACTGTTACAACTACTACAAAAACCCAAAAACATTTACCTTTTCTGTTGCTACTGTTACCATTACTATCATACCACTCTTGCTACTAAATACTTTGCTGCAGATACTAAGTTATCCAGGTGTGGTTGAATTGACAACTCAACTGCTAATACTCAAGAATATTCTTTGGCTCCCCTTGTGTCGAATTAATAAATTTAGGTTGTACTTCACCCTCGAAAGTTGTTGCGATCCCCTACACTTGTGGGTTATCAGGCATCCATGGCAACTCCTTCACCGACGGACCCAGGAAGCTCGGTGGGGAAGTACTTGCCGGCACCTGACTTCCTTCGCTTATTTTGCTCTGTTGATGGTTCAATGGATGGTTGAGTTAACCGAAGCACAAAAGTATCTAGTTCCACAGGTAGCTTGAGGGTGGCGCGTTTTGACAGGTAGTCGGCGATATCATTCTCCACTCGAGGGACATGCTCTGCCTGTATACCGTCAAAGCGCTCCTCCAGTTTCCTCACGTCATCCACGTAAGCTTCCATCAACGGGCTCTGGTAGTCCTTGTTGATCTGCCTGACGACAAGCTACGAATCACCCCTGACGATGAGCTTCTTGACTCCGAGGTCCGCCACGATCCTGAGACCGGCAAGCAATCCCTCGTACTCGGCAGTGTTGTTCGTCGACATCTCCCTGGGAAAGTGCATTTGAATCACATACTTGAGGTGCTCTCCGGTGGGTGCGACGAGTAGCACACCAGCGCCGGCGCCTTGTAGCGAGAAGGCTCAATCAAAGTACATGATCCAATTGCGACTCGTTTCCTTGCCGGGAAGAGTGGTCTCCTGGACCTCTTCGTCGGGCGTCGAGGTCCATTCAGCAACAAACTTCGCCAAGACTCTGCTCTGAATCGTCGAGGTGCTTCCGAACTTAAGCCATAACTTGATAGCTCCAGGGACCATTCCACAATCCTCCCCGTTGCATCTGGGTTATGCAGTATCCATTGCAACAGGAGGCGGGTGACAACGGTGATTTCATGCGCTTGGAAGTAATGACGCAGCTTCCTCGAGGCCATAAGGAGGCCGAAGAGCAATTTTTGCACACCAGAGTACCTCGACCTAGCCTCCTGCAAGAGGGAGCTGACAAAGTAAACTAGGTGCTGCACCATTTTCTTCTTCTGCACCACTTCACCTAGTCGAGCGGGCCCTATTGCACTGGCGTCAGCCCTTGCTGGGGGCTCAGTCCTGCCGGGACCAAGTCATGCCGGGGAGGGTTCTGGCTCGCCATCCGTCGGTTCTGCCATTCTGCTGCCTCTTCGTCGACCTCCCTCACCGCCACCAGTGCGGTGCTAACCACTTGATTCGTTGCCGCTAGGTACAGCAGCAACGGTTCTTATGGTTTAGGCGCAACCAGCACTGGGGTAGAGGAGAGGTATTTCTTCAGATCCTACAGCACTGCTTCATCCTCCGGGGTCCACTCCATTGGGCCCGCCTTCTTCAAGATCTTGAAAAAGGGAAGGGCACGCTCAGCGGACTTGGAGATGAATCTGCTCATGGTGGCAATGCACCCAGTGAGCCAACGCACGTCCTTGATCCGCTTAGGAGGCTCAATCTGCTCGATGGCCTTGATCTTGTCTGGGTTTGCCTCAATCCCATGCTGCGACACAAAGAACCCAAGAAGCTTGCCAGACGGGACACCGAAGACACACTTCTCAGGGTTCAGCTTGAGGTTGATCTTGTGCAGGTTTGCAAACGTTTCCTCCAGATCTTGCACAAGTGTTGCTTTGTCCTTGGTTTTGACCACTATGTCATCCATATAAGCTTCCATATTTCTATGTAGCTAGGGCTCAAAACCAATTTGGATTGCCCTTGCAAAAGTTGAGCCAGCACTCTTCAACCCAAAAGGCATCCGTAAAAAGCAATATGTACCACATGGGTTGATGAATGATGTCTTCTCCTCATCTTATCTTGTCATGAAGATCTGGTGGTACCCTGAGTAGGCGTCGAGGAATGATAGCAGGTCACACCCGGGCGTGGAGTCAACAATCTGGTCGATGCGCGGTAACGGGAAAGGATCTTTTGGACAAGCTTTATTGATATCTGGGTAGTCAATACACAGTCTCCACTTCCCGTTTGCCTTGCGCACCACTACCAGATTGGCCAGCCATGTCGGATGAAGCACCCCTCTTACCAAACTTGCCGCCTCTAGCTTCCTAATCTCTTCCATGATGAACTCCTGCCTCTCCCGAGCTTGCTTCCTGACCTTCTGCTTGACGGGCCACGCATGACGACAAACAGCAAGATGGTGCTCAATCACATCCCTGGGAACGCCGGGGATGTCGGATGCTTGCCATGCAAACACATCAACATTCACCCGCAGGAAAGTGACGAGCTCGCTTTCCTATTTGCCATCGAGGGTGGAGCTTATGGTGAAAGCTCCTCCCGTACTGTCCTCCTTGACGGGCACCTTCTTGTTCTCTAGTGGTGCAGCTCTGGACTTGCTCCTCTTGCCGGTGGAGCTCTCTGGCACGTCCTCGACGGGAGCGCAACACCCCGAAGAGGTGCCCTTGCCGGAGTGGGTTCCAGGAGTCTCGCCAGTTTTCTTTCCTACCGGGGCTTCAACGGCAGGAGCAGGTGCCTTGGTGGCAGCTGCTGCAACCGCTTCCCGGTAAAGTTGGCCAGCGCAAATCAACGCATCTTTCTTGTCGGAGGGGACGGTGATGATGTTCATCGGCCCGGGCATCTTCAGCGTGTTGTAGGCGTAGTGAGAAGCCGCCATGAACTTGGCCAGTGCCGGGCGGCCGAGGATCCCGTTGTAGGGTAAGGGGATCTCGACTACATCCTAGTTCAACTCGCCTCCAAACGTCACGGGCAGTGTGACCTTTCCCTTCGGCTGGCTCCTCCCCAGGTTGACCCCTTGAAACGTGCCCGTCTCCTCGAGGTCTCCATCAGGGATCTGCAGCCTCTTGATCACAACAGGCAAGATCAAGTTCAGATCGGCCCCGCCGTCAACTAGCATCTTTGTCAGCTTGAGGTTGCGGATCGTTGGGGAAACCAACAACGGCAAGCACCCGACCACAGTAGTGCAGTCGGGGTGATCCTCGGTGTCGAAGATGATAGGCGTGCTGGACCACTTTAGTGGCTTCCCTACGTCGAGTGACGGCTCCACCGCTGTGATCTCACGCGCCCACTGCTTGAGCTGGCGGTGGGATGTATGCAGCGACACCACCATCGACGCACATGGCCTCTGTAGCTTTCTGGAACTCGTGGTCACCGGACTGATCGTCCTCGTCATGATCATCGTCTTCCTGCTTCTTGTGGCGGTCCCGGGCGGGCCTTTCTTGCTGATTATCCTTGCCGCGGCGGCCTCCTTGGCCGCCATGCTTCTTGTCGGATCCTTCGGCACCGTCTTGGCCCTTCTCCTTGTCCCACCGTTCAAATTTGGCTTTCTGCTTCTCAACGAGCAGCTCAACTTGTCAGCAGTTCTGGAGGTCGTGGCCTTTGGTGCGGTGGATCTTGCAATACTGCTTGTCAGAGCCCCCTAGCTTGTCGGCAGCCGCCAAGGCCCGGCAAGCAGCACATCCGGCAACCTCCTTATCGGGGTCGCTTGCCTTGGCCTTTTTGGCAGTGCCGGTGTCGACGGATCCTTCGACGGCAAGAACGGTCTTGCCCTTGCGCTTTCTGTTATGGCGCCGGCCCTTCTTTGCTGGGGCGGCGGTGTCATCTATGGAGTCGGTTTCCGCACCGGCGTCCTCACCGGGATACTTCCTCCCTTGTTCATCTCGAGCGCACCGATAGGCCAGAACATAAAGCTCGGCCACATCCTTGACTTTGTTCATCGCCAGCTCCTCACGCATCTTGCAGTGCACACACTCTGATGGAATGCACTGATCATGGCGGCAGGATGAACATCTGGGATGTTATACTGCACTCGGCTAAACCTTTGGATGTACTTGCACAAGTTTTCTCCTTCCTTCTGGGGGATGATGTGCCAATCGCTCACCTGGCCATGAGCTTGGTGGCCTCCAGTAAAGGCTCCAACAAACTCATGACACAAATCCGACCAAGAAGAAATGGAGACCACCGGCAAGTGCATTAACCATGACATAACATTGGGCTTGAGTGCCAATGGGAAGTAATTGGCAAGCACCTTATCATCGCGGGCCCCAGCAGTTTGCATCGTGATGGTGTAGATGCTGAGGAACTCCGATGGGTGTGTCTTGTCGTTGTACTTCTTGCCAACATCGGGCTTGAACATGTGGTGGAAGGGCCACTGGAACTGCCGCAGCTCACGGGTGAAAGCCGGAAAGCCCACCTCGTAGGGTAGGCCACCGTAGCCTCCCGGTGCTGGGTCGTCCACAGTGGGCCCTGCACGCTTGTCCGACTGGTGGCGCTCATCGCGCCGACGCTCGATGGTGGTTCGAGCGTCTTCAAGGGCTCGCTCCCGAAGAACTTGACGTTGGTCGCGGTGGGTCCGCGGATCGGACGATGCTATGGAGATATCATCACGAGCGTCGTTGCGACGGATCGACACCCACGGTGGCTGGTGTGGAGGAGGAGAGTGCATCGTGGTTGCATCGCCCCCGACCCGTCCACCACTTGCATGTGGTGGCTCGACGGAGCGACGGCCTATGGGCCCCGCTAGTCGCGACTCATCTTTGTTGGCGATGCCGACGAGGCTCCGGACGGTGGCTCTCCATTCGTCGAGCATCTCTGCAGTAGGAGGAAAGTCGAGGAGCAGTTGCGCGCACGCCAGAGCTTTTGCTGGTGTGGGCGGCGGCGAAAGCTGCATGGACCGTGACGCGCTTCGACTTCTAACTATGTTAGAAGGATCCCTATCACGGCCCTACGGCTGTTCGCGTTTTCGCCAGCACCTCGGCGTGCATGCTGACCTTCCTCATCATGTGAAGGGCACGCGGGACTCTTCCCAGGGCGGCGCCCAGGGTCACCAGCGGGGCAGCGCTGCTCATCGCGCACAACTTGAGAAGAGCGCGCCATGGGCGCCGGTGTTGGTGTCTTGGAGGTCGTGGCGCCGTCGTCTGGTGGCACAACGACGCCCCTGGAGGGCCACGTGCTTCCTGCGGGGGGGGGGGGGGGCAACTCCGTCTCTGGAGTTTGCGGTGTGTGGCTCGTTGCCTGGTGTATGAACGATTCCGCTTGATAACCCACAAGTGTAGGGGAAAATTGTAGCCTCTCTAAAGTCCTATCTGCCACTGATACGACTATACGCATGCTTAGTGTTCACTTTACCTAGAACAAGTATGAAACTAGAAGTACTTTGTAGGTGTTGTTGGATAGGTTTGCAAGATAATAAAGAGCACGTAAGTATAAACTAGGGGCTTTTAGATAAAGAAGCAATAAAGTAAATATAGCGAGTGTGGAAAGGTGGTGGTAGGAGTTGTGAAATTGTCCCTAAGTAATTGACTACTTTACTAGACAGATAGCAAGTTTTATGTGGGAGAGGCATAAGATAACATACTTTCTCTTCTTGGATCATATGCACTTATGATTGGAACTCTAGCAAGCATCCACAACTACTAAAGATCATTAAGGTAAAACCCAACCATAGCATTAAAGCATCAAGTCCCCTTTATCCCATACGCCACAACCCCCTTACTCGGGTCTATGCTTCTGTCACTCAAGCAACCCACTATAAGCGAATCACGAACGTATTGCAACACCCTACAGCGGGAATCCCTCACGCTTGCGCGATACGGAGGGCACAATAGGACAGCAACATAACCACAAGCAAATTAAACCAATCATAGCAATTCATCAATCACCGATAGGACAATGAAAATCTACTCAGACATCATAGGATGGCAACACATCATTGGATAATAATATGAAGCATAAAGCACCATGTTTAAGTAGAGGGTACAGAGGCTTGCGGGAGAGGGGACCGCTGAATATAGATGGGGGAAGGTGATGGAGATGTTGCTGAAGATGGCGGAGGTGTTGGTGAAGATCGCGGTGATGATGATGGCCCCCAGCGGCGTTCCGGCGCCACCGGAAGCAAGGGGGAGAGAGCCTCCCTTCTTCTTCTTCTCCCTTGACCTTCTCCCTAGATGGGAGAAGGGTTTCCCCTCTGGTCCTTGGCTCCCATGGCATGGGAGGGGCGAGAGCCCCTCCGAGATTGGATCTGTCTCTCTATCTCTCTCTGTTTCCGCGTTCCCAGATTCTGCCCTGGCACCGTTTCTTTTATATCCGGAGATCCATAAATCTGATTGGATTGAAACCTTCGCCCAGATATTTTTCCAAAAATTAGCTTTCTTGCAGCCAAAGAAGGGCGTCAACCTCCTTACGAGGGGCCCACGAGGGTCAGGGGCACGCCCAGTATAGGCAGGTGCGCCCCCTGCCTTGTGGCCACCTCGGGCACCGTCTCGCATTGATTTTACTTCCCAAAAATCATAAATATTCCAAAAATAAGCTTCTTCCCTTTTTATCCCGTTTGGACTTCGTTTGATATTGGGTTTCTACGAAACATAAAACATGCAACAAACAAGAACTGGCACTGGGCACTGGATCAATATGTTAGTCCCAAAAATAATATAAAAAGTTGCCAAAAGTATATGAAAGTTGAAGAATATTGGCATGGAACAATCAAAAATTATAGATACGATGGAAACGTATCACCGCTCACCAGGCCCGGACTGCCAGGGTGGTGTGGATGCTCGTGGGCCGTGCCACGAGTTCTTTTCGTGACTGGCCCGCTACTGGTCCGCACTGGTAAAGGTACTCTTGTCCCGGATGAACCGATCGTCGTGGTTGTCTTCTTCTTGGGAGCCATGGCGACGAAGAACTATGCTACCAACTGCTAAACTAGATTCTCACTACTGCGCCCCCTACCTGGCGCGCCAAAGATGTCGGTGGGAAACGACACCTATGGGATCACAAGAATCCCTACTACAGTTGCGGGGCGCGGGGCGGTGAGAAGAGTGGGATTAGCAGTCAGCACAAACACTCGGGTCGTTTACCCAGGTTCAGGCCGTGAGGATGCATAATACCCTAGTCCTGCTTTTGTGTGTATATTTGTGTTCTGGAGCTCTTGAGCTAGCTACAATGAGCGTAACTTGTCCAAGGGTCTGAATCCCTCTCCTGGGTGCCTTGGGTCTCCTTTTATAGGCAAGGGGATCGCCAATGGCACACAGGAGGTGGCATCATGGTACTGTGGCTAAGCCTATCATTTGCCATTACGGGACAAGACACATTTAATGCACCTTCTGACATGTCCTCCTTTACCACCGCTTCACCCTGCCTCGACACATGTCTGGGCCAGCGGGGCGGCCAGCGCCATGTAGGCTGGCAGGATGCTGAGGTGGTGCGGTGGTAGGGCCTTCACGAAGATTTGCATGCCACCACGTAGGTACGCGCTGAGTTGGCCGAGAAGCCTCATGTCGACACGCAGGTGCCTGCCTAGCTGGTGGGCTGGCATCTGCATGGGAGCGATGGTTGAAACTTGGTGGGTGCGGGCCTGGCTGTGGCCTCGCGGATGCCCTCGGCAAGGGCCTTGCCGGGGCCCCGGCAAGGTTCTTGCCGTAGCGTTGCGGTCGTCCCCGGCAAGGATCTTGCCGGGGGTCTTGTGGGTTTCTTCGGCAAGGATCTCACCGAGGTTCGTCGTCGTCTAATCCTCTTTTGATTTGAAGTATTTCTTGTCTTCACAAAGATCTGCATGCCATCACGGAGGCGCCTCCCGAGCCCCGGTCCCAACGTGGTTGGTGGCACTGGAGAAACTGGGCCCAAGGGTGGCGCGCTTCGCTGGCATCGGGTAAGCTGCCCCGGCAAGGGTCTTGCCGAGGGAAACCACCTTGCCTTCTCACTCTTCGTGTCTCCGTCTTGGCGTTGCTTTGGTCGTCTCGTTGCTTTGATTCCCTGTCCCTGCTCTGCTTTAAGCGTGTCTGCAAGTGCGACTCTGACTGCCCATGCACGAGTAAGGGGTACAAAGGTGCGTCCCTACTTTGGTACACCGACACTCAGGTATAACTTCCTTCGAAACTGGCCTCGCTCTACTGCCCCAGCTCCTCACATCACTGCATTTGTATCTTCTACTACTTCTCAGGCACCCTCTGTCGTGGCAGAACACGATCACCTATGAAGCCGTTGGCTGCTTTGTGGTTCGGCGGGGGAAGTTGTATGGTGCAGAGGCAAGTAAAAACGCTATCAAGAGCCATCCACTGAAGAAAAAAAATCGCTCCTGATGTGCTTCTTCAGTCGTGTCGTCGGCCCCCTCTTTAATCTAGTTCGCTCGGGGATCTGGTATCATTTTTTCCAGAGGGCGAACAAGTATCAGCTAGGCCTAGGTTTTGTATTTTAACATGCGTAGCCCATGACATATGGAGACAGTGGTTTCAACTTATTTTTTGAGGTCCATACCGGCCTATGGGCTTTTTCTTAAAGATCGGCAGCTCAATGTATTTTTTTAATAAAACGCAGGTCTCTGTTCTATTTATCTATATATAAGAACAATAATGTTGTGTCCAATTTATGTTTTCCCTTCTAACCACATTATATATATTTATATTATTACTATTATCGTATATTTTATAGAGACTTATATATACATTATAAAAACATCCCACGTGTTATTAACTTATAAAAGTAAATGTTTAACAGAAGTTCGCAAGGAAAATCCTGGTTGTTTTTGACTCACGGGCAAGGAAAATCCTGGTGATTGCGTACAAAAGCTTGTGAAGATTTTAAGGACCAATTTAATAATAACGCGCTCATTTTTATTTTGAGCAATAACTCGCTAATTTGTTAATTCTATATATATAAAATGTGCCTCTCCGTTTTATTCTTTGATATTAGTTGCTCCTTCTAACATAACATTATATATACAACGAGCCCATCTAATTCGTCTGTTTTCAAGGAAGTGCAAATGGGCTAGGATTTCTTAGAAAATATAAATGGGCCTGATTGACGCGAAATTATTTGTTCACCCAGCCCAGCAAATGGACTATACATTCTAGAAAACATGGGTTAAATATATGCCACATTTTTGCAGGCTGACATGTGGGCCAATAGGTCGAAGCCTACACAGGGCGTTGTCAACTTGGTCAACAAATGATTGTGACATCCACAGCCATTGGATTTATATCCAACGGCCGGCATGCACCTTCAATCTCTTGTCTTCTTCCTCTAGCGTCGCCGGGACCGCCTGGTCTGGCCTCCGGCGGCTAGCGGCTCTGCTTAGCACGCATCACTGCGAAGCGCTACCCCATCACTGGCCAGGCTATCCCTCCACCCCCTCGACACCTCCTGTTATTCTCCACAGACTGTAGCCCCACGCCGCAACAGAACCAGTTATAACCCTTCTCCTCCTCTCAATCTGCGACTCCACTGCCGCGTCTTCCCATCTCCGAGTCATTCCCGTTCGGGGCCTCGTCCTCGTCCACCGCCTTGCTGCGATCGGTGCGGCGTGGTCAACAAACAAGAGTCATCGGAAGAGGACTATACGTGGAGAGCCTGACGGCTGGGACCCATGAGGTCCATGGTCGCACGCAAGGAAAGTTCCTCCTTATTAAGCTGAAAAAAGGTTTCCTCCACCTGACAGCTAGGACCCACCGGTTGTATCTTTGCACGGAAGGAAGTGCCTCCTTGTTTTTGCGGAAAAAAATATACATCCCGTTGACAGCTGGGACCCGTCAGATTTGGTGGCTGACTTGTGGGCCTACTAAGCAGACGTGTACGCATGGCTTTGTCAACTTAATCAACAAATGATTCTAGCAGCTGGACCGTTGGATGTTAATCCAACAGTCATGCTCCTTCTTCAACCTCTATTCTTTCTCATGTCTCCCATGGGCGGCACCGCGGATGTGCTGCCGCACACCCGAACCAGTCAAGTTTCCCACTCCTCTCCATCTGCGACTCCACTGCCCCGTCTTCCCCATCTATGGGTCGTTCCAGTCTGGGGCCTCGCCATCGTCCATCGGCCTTGGTGTGCTCGGCACGGTGTGGTCAACGTGGTCAACAACCAAGAGTCATCGGAAGATGACTGTACGTGAGAGGCTGATAGTGGGGACGCACCACGCCCATGAACGCATGCATGCAACGGAATGCGGTGTGGTCAACATGGTCAAGGAACGACTTCCATCGGAAGTATACTGTACGTGGAGAGGCTAATAGTTGGGTCCACGGCCGCAGCAAGGAAGTGCCTCCTTATTACGTGGAAAATAATGATTCCTCCACCTGACAACAGGGACCCACTGGACGGGCCACCGTATTTTGTGAAAAAAATGTTCCCCTCCTGACTGTTGGGACCCACCTGACGGGCTACCGTATTTCACGAAAAAACGTTCCCCTGCTGTCAGCTTGGACCCACCAGAAGTGCCTCCGTATTACGCACAAAAAATAAATACTCCCCCAGCTAGCTGGGACCCACCTTGGTGGGAGGCTGACTTGTGGGCCTACTAAGTTGATGGGGATGGAGGGCTTTGTCAACTTAGTCAATACTCCAGTGACCGTACGATGTCCATCCAATGGCCGTAGTGCTTCTTCAACCTCTGGTCTTCTTGGTCCAGCCGCCCAAAGCAGCACCGGTCGTGCCACGTGCTCCTGCCTCCCGTGGCCGGTTGTGATGCCGCGGAGGCCTCACCGCCCCGTACTACTCCCATCGCTGGCCAGGCCATCCCTCTACTCATCCACACCCCCTGGTATTCTGCAGTGACGACAGCCTCACACCGCAGCCAAACCAGTGAACCCTCGTACTCCTCTCCGCGCAGGCTTCCACTGTTGCGTCCTCCCCGGCTCCGTGTTGTCCCCTTCCTAGGCCTCGTCGTCGTCCATCGCCCTAGTGCTCTCGGCACGGCGTGGTCAATGTGGTCAATGACCGACTTCCATCGGAAGAGTACTGTGCCTGCAGAGGCTGACAGCTGGGTCCACGGCGACCGCAAGGAAGTGCCTCCTTATTATGCGCAAAATAATTATTCCTGCACCTGACAGCAGGGACCCACCGGACGGGCCACCATATTTTGCGAAAAAATGTTTTCCCCTGACTATTGGGACCCACCAGCTACACCTTCGCACGCAAGGAAGTGCATCCGGGCAAAAAAAAACGATTTGCCCCCTTGACTGCTGGGACCCACTAGCTACATCTTCGCACACAAGGAAGTGCCTGACAGTCGGGACCCACCTGGTCGAAGCATACATAGCGTTGTCATTCTGGCCGCGAACCTGTACGTACATACTGGTGGATGTAGAGGCGCGCACGTGTCATAGTAGAGGCGTGCACGTAGCATGTACACGTACGTACAGCGGCCAGTGTGCAAGAAAGAAAATACGGCCATGTATGTGTACATACGAGCAGGGTCTCGAACACCTACTCTCTCATACATACGGCCAGGGCTCGCGTACATGGCTGGGTCGGAACGGAGAAATAGCGTCGTCGTCGTGTTCATGGGGAGCCAACCGGCTGGGTCGAAACGGAATGCGTCATCGTGTTCATTGGGAGGGCTTGGACAGAACAGGCGATGGAAACGGGGCCTGGAGTACCGCAAAACGGAGGAAACGGCTTTGTGTTCGACCGGCCATGTCCGAAACGAGATCCTGTTCATCGGGAGGGGTCTGGCGTACCGCAAAACAGAGGAAACGGACCTCCTACGGTCAAAACGGGGGTCCTGTTGATCGGGAGGGGTGCGGCGTACTGCAAAACGGATGAAACGGACTTGTGTTGGAGCGCTATGGTCGAAACGGGGGTCCTGTTCATCGGGAGGGGTGTGGCGTACCGCAAAACGGGACTCCACGGGATACTGTTCATCTCCACCGTCGACCTCCTCTAGCCTCCATGGGCTACCGTCGACCTCCTCCAGCCTCCATGGGCTCCTGTTCATCCAGCCTCCACCGCGCGCTACTCCACCGGCTACTGTTCAACCACCCCTCCACGGGCACCCCTCCATCGTCTACTGTTTAGCCCTCCATGGGGTCGTCATGTTCATCCAGCCCTCCATGGGGTCCTGTTCATCCAGCCCCAACCGGCTCGATCGATCAGGGTCCTGTTCATCCAGAGGAAACGCCACGGGGTCCTGTTCATCCATCCCCACCGCTCATTGTTCATCCAACCCCCCCCCCCCCGCAACGCTCACTGTTCATCCATAGGCAGCATCAATCGGCTTCAGTTAGTAGCAGTAGTGAAGGAATCACTCGATCGGGTTCACTTAACAGCCATCGATCGATCGCTCGGGTTCAGTAACGCGTAGCCTGCAGTGCAATCGCTCGGGTTTAGTTAGAGCCCAACGCCTCGCTCGGGTTCAGTTAGAGCCAACGCCTCACACAGATGCGCGTACGTGTACGAGAGAAACGGGCATCACTCGGGCCCCGACCACGCACCGTAACCGGGAACTCCCCGAAATTTTCCTCGCCCTCGCTTCTACCACGGTTTTTTCCGTCATGGACGGCCCAAAGAATGTCATGCAGCTGCGTCTCCGGCCCGCCCAAGACAAAAAGCCCATTTTCTATCATGATTTTTTCTCATAGAAGTAGGAGCACACAATACCGGGTTTTGTCACAATTATCGTCATAGAAGTGTCATAAGTATGACAGAAAAAAGTTTTTTTCGGCCCAAAATGTCACGGATGTGTCTTTTTTTTGTAGTGAAGCTCTGGCGATCCATCTATGGACTGGTGCAAGCATCTCGGAGTTGGAATAAATGTTTTGATAGTGTGATCAAAGTATATGGTTTTATACAGACTTTTGGAGAAGAATGTATTTACAAGAAAGTGAGTGGGAGCTCTGTAGCATTTCTAATATTATATGTGGATGACATATTGTTGATTGGAAATGATATAGAATTTCTGGATAGCATAAAAGGATACTTGAATAAAAGTTTTTCAATGAAGGACCTCGGTGAAGCTGCTTATATTATTGGGTATCAAGATCTATAGAGATAGATCAAGACGCTTAATTGGACTTTCACAAAGCACATACCTTGACAAAGTTTTGAATAAGTTCAAAATGGATCAAGCAAAGAAAGGGTTCTTGCCTGTGTTACAAGGTGTGAAGTTGAGTCAAACTCAATGACCGACCACTGCAGAAGATAGAGAGAAAATGAAAGGTGCTCCCTATGCTTCAGCCATAGGCTCTATCATGTATGCAATGTTGTGTACCAGACCTGATGTGTGCCTTGCTATTACCTTAGCAGGGAGGTACCAAAGTAATCCATGAGTGGATCACTGGACAGCGGTCAAGAACATCCTGAAATACCTGAAAAGTACTAAGGATATGTTTCTCGTTTATGGAGGTGACAAAGAGCTCGTCATAAATGGTTACGTTGATGCAAGCTTTGACACTGATTCGGATGACTCTAAGTCACAAACCGGATACATGTTTATATTGAACGATGGAGCTGTCAGTTGGTGCAGTTCTAAACAAAGTGTCGTGGCGGGATCTACATGTGAAGCAGAGTACATAGGTGCTTTGGAAGCAGCAAAGGAAGGAGTCTACATGAAGGGGTTCATATCCGATCTAGGTGTCATACCTAGTGCATCGGGTCCAATGAAAATCTTTTGTGACAATACTGGTGCAATTGTCTTGGCAAAGGAATCCAGGTTTCATAAGAGAACCAAGCACATCAAGAGACGCTTCAATTCCATCTGCAATCAAGTCAAGGAGGGAGACATAGAGATTTCCAAGAAACATACGGATCTCAATGTTGCAGACCCGTTGAATAAGCCTCTCTCACGAGCAAAACATGATCAGCACCAAGACTCCATGGGTGTTAGAATCATTACTATGTAATCTAGATATTGACTCTAGTGCAAGTGGGAGACTGAAGGAAATATGCCCTAGAGGCAATAGTAAAGTTGTTATTTATATTTCCTTATATGATGATAAATGTTTATTATTCATGCTAGAATTGTATTAACCGGAAACTTAGTACATATGTGAATACATAGACAAACAAAGTGTCACTAGTATGCCTCTACTTGACTAGCTCGTTGAATCAAATATGGTTGTGTTTCCTAACCATAGACATGAGTTGTCATTTGATTAACGGGATCACATCATTAGAGAATGATGTGATTGACTTTTCCCATTCCGTTAGCTTAGCACTTGATTGTTTAGTTTGTAACTATTGCTTTCTTCATGACTTATACATGTTCCTACGACTATGAGATTATGCAACTCCCGAATACCAGAGGAACACTTTGTGTGCTACCAAACATCACAAGGTAACTGGGTGATTATAAACGTGCTCTACGGGTGTCTCTGATGGTACTTGTTGAGTTCGCATAGATCAATATTAGGATTTGTCACTCCGGTTGTCGGAGAGGTATCTCTGGGCCCTCTCAGTAATGCACATCACTATAAGCCTTGCAAGCAATGTGACCAATGAGTTAGTTTCAAGATGATGCATTACGTAACGAGTAAAGAGACTTGCCGGTAACGAGATTGAACTAGGTATTGAGATACCGATGATCGAATCTCGGGCAAGTAACATACCGATGACAAAGGGAACAACGTATGTTGTTATGCGGTTTGACCGATAAAGATCTTCGTAGAATATGTAGGATCCAATATGAGAATCCAGGTCTGCTATTAGTTATTGACCGGAGACGTGTCTCGGTCATGTATACATAGTTCTCGAACCTGTAGGGTCTGCACGCTTAACGTTCGGTGACGATCGATATTATGAGTTTATGTGTTTTGATGTACCGAAGGTTGTTCGGAGTCCTAGCTGAGATCACGGACATGCCGAGGAGTCTCAAAATGGTCGAGACATGAAGATTGATATATTGGGAGGTTATATTCAGACACCAGAAGGGTTCCGGTGGTCACAGGATAAATACCGGAGTACGAGGAGGTTACCGGAACCCCCCGGGGAGTATATGGGCCTTAATGGGCTTTAGGGAGAGAGAGAGGGGCTCGCTAGGGCTGGGCCGCGTGCCCCCCCCCCCGCCAAGCCTAGTCCAAATTGGACTAGGGGGAGGGGCGGCGCCCCCTCCTTCCTTCTCCTCCTCTCCTTCCCTTCCCCCTTCTCCTACTCCTACTAGGAAAGGGGAGTCCTACTCCCGATGGGAGTAGGACTCCCCCCTTGGCGCGCCCTCCTCCTTGTCCGGCCGCCTCCCCCCTTTCTCCTTTATATACGGGGGCAGGGGGCACCCCAAGACACACAAGTTGATCATTGATCTTTAGCCGTGTGCGGTGCCCCCCTCCACCATAATCCACCTCGGTAATATCATAGCGGTGCTTGGGCGAAGCCCTACGTCGGTAGCTTCATCAACACCGTCATCACGCCGTCGTGCAGACGGAACTCTCCCTCGAAGCTCTACTGGATTGTGAGTTCGTGGGATGTCACCGAGCTGAATGTGTGCAGATCGCAGAGGTGTCGTACGTTCGGTGCTAGGATCGGTCGATCATGAAGACATACGACTACATCAACCGCATTGTCATAATGCTTCCGCTTATGGTCTACGAGGGTACGTGAATGACACTCTTCCCTCTCGTTGATATGCATCACCATGATCTTGCGTGTGCGTAGGAATTTTTTTTAAATTACTACGTTCCCCAACAAGTGCAATAAAGAATCACTCCTGAGTTCCTATTAGCGGAGAATAAAAGATAGAAATTGTTTGTAGGGTACGAAACCACCTGAAAGCTATACTTTCTGATCAATCTATCCTAGAGTGCGTACTAAAATAACACAAAGCTCTTTTTTCTGATCAATATAACTAAGAGTTCGTACTAAAGTAACACCATATGACACACATCAACCAACTCTAATGTCACCTAGATACTCCAATGTCACCACAAGTATCCATGAGTTAATTCTACGATATGCATCAAATAACTTCATGATCATAATACTCAATCCAGACAAAGAACTACAAGGAGACCCCAAAGTTTCTATCGGAGAAAAGATAATAAAACATGCCTCAACCCCTATGCATAGATTACCCCAAAGTCGCCTCGGGAATCCGCAAGTTGAGTGTCATATCATATATCAAGTGAATCAAAATAATACCCCATTGTCACCGCGGGTATTCATATGCAAGACATATATCATGTGTTCTCAGATCTGAACATTCAATTCGACAAGACAAAACTTCAAAGGGTAAGGATTCAATTCATCACAACAAGAGTAGAGAGGGGAGAAACATCATATGATCCATCTATGTTAACAAAGCCCATGATACATCGAGATGGTGACATCTCAAGATCACGCGAGACAGAGATTGAACACATAGCTACTGGTACAAACTCTGAGCCCCGAGGGTGGACTACTTCCTGATGACCCACAAGTATATGGGGTCAATTTTAGCATTTGCGATAAGTAAGAGTGTCTAACCCAACTAGGAGCAGAAGGAAATGACAAGTGGTTTTCAGCATGGTAATGTCTGCAAGTGCTAAAATAGTAAGTAGCGGAGTAGTTTGATAGCAAGATAATTTGTAACGAGCAAGTAACGACAGTAGTAACAAAAGTGCAGCAAGGTTGCCCAATCCTTTTGAGGCAAAGGACAGGCCAAAATGGTCTCTTATGATAAGCAAAGTGTTCTTGAGGGTACACGGGAATTTCATCTAGTCACTTTCATCATGTTGGCTTAATTCGTGTTTGCTACTTTGATAATTTGGTATGTGGGTGGACCGGTTCTTAGGTGTTGTTCTTACTTGAACAAACCTCCTACTTATGATTAACCCTCTCGCAAGCATCCGCAACTACGAGAAAAGTATTAAGAATAAATTCTAACATTAGCATTAAACTTTTGGATCCAATCGGTCCCTTATGGAATAGCGCATAAACTGGGGTTTAAGCTTCTGTCTCTCTCGCAACCCATCATCTAATAACTACTCCACAATGCATTCCCTTAGGCCCAAATATGATGAAGTGTCGTGTAGTCGACGTTCACATGACACCACTAAGGGAATCACAACATACATATCATCAAAATATCGAACGCATATCAAGTTCACATGATTACTTGCAACATGATTTCTCCCGTGACCTCAAGAACTAAAGTAACTACTCACAAATGATAATCATGCTCAAGATCAGAGGGGTATTAAATAGCATAATGGATATGAATACGTAATCTTCCACCAAATAAACCATATAGTAATCAACTACAAGATGTAATCAACACTACTAGTCACCCACAAGCACCAATCTATAGTTCTGGTACCAAGATTGAACAAAACAGATGAACTAGGGTTTGAGAGGAGTTGGTGTTGTTGAAGATGTTGATGAATATAGCCCTCCCCAAGATGGGAGAGTTGTTGGTGATGATGATGACGATGATTTCCCCCTCCGGGAGGGAAGTTCCCCCGGCGGAATCGCTCCGCCGGAGGGCAAAAGTGCTCATGTCCAAGTTCTGCCTCGAGGTGGAGGCGCTTCGTCTCGAAAGTCCTCTCCTTATTTTTTTTCTAGGTCAAAATGACTTATATACTAGAAGAGGGGCACCGGAGGTGGGCCTGGGTGAGCACAACCCACAGGGTGCGTCTGGGATCCCTGGCGCGCCCAGGTGGGTTGTGCCCACCTGGTGGGCCCCCTCTGGTACTTATTGACTCCAAAAATTCTTATTTATTTCATAAAAAATCCTCGTGAAGTTTCAGCTCATTTGGAGTTGTGCGGAATAGGTAGCTTGACGTGGCTTTTTCAGGTCCAGATTTCCAGCTGCCAGAATTCTCCCCCTTTGTGTATACCTTGCATATTATGAGAGAAAAGGCATTAGAATTACTCCAAAAATAATTATTATACAATAAAACAACATAAATAACAGCAGGAAAACATGATGCAAAATGGACATATCAACTCCCCCAAGCTTAGACCTCGCTTGTCCTCAAGCGAAAACCGAAATCAAAAAACATGTCCACATGCTTAGAGAGAGAGGTGTCGATGAAAACAAAAATACGGACATAGTAGCATCATGTGACTTATTATAACAGCAACAAACTTTAACATGAAACTTTTATCATAGAAATTTTATAATATACTTCTCATGAACAAGTGACAATTCATCACAACATCGAAGTATAAAGTATAAACTTTATTAGAAACCAACAAACTATGTTCTCAGTCAATTTTGCAACTACAATTCATCATCTTTTTAGGAAGGGTCACGTATCGGAGCCTTTAGGCAAGTCCACATACTCAACCATCATTTAGTCTTCTATGATTGCTAACACTCGTCGCGTACACATGAGCAAAACGTTTCAACCGGACACATAGAAATATAGGGGCTTATAGTTTCGCCTCCCAACGCATTCACCTCAAGGGTGATGTCAACAATAATAACTCATGCTACCCATATTCAACTGGATATATGTGCCTAGATCTTTCCTCACCACATGATGCTTGCCAAAGGAGAAAAATAAAAGGAATAGAGAGAAAAACTTTGACTCTTGCATGAAAGTAAATACATGAAAGTAAAAAATAGGCCCTTCGCAGAGGGAAGCAGAGGTTTCCATGCACTTTTTGTTTGTATGCCCAACCCCTTAGTGCAAGAGAATGTCACATTATATTGCCCCTTGTGATGGCAACCTTTATTATGCAGTCTGTCGCTTTTATTCTTCGCCATCAAAAGTTCGTACAATGCTCAATTTTCCCTTACACTAAATGATCTTACACTTTTAAAAGCAATTTTTATTGCCCTTTTTGCACCAAAGATAACTTACTTGAAGGATGTTACTCAATCCGTAGGTAGGTATGGTGGACTCTCAAACAAGATTTTGGTTTAAGGGTTTTGGATGCACAAGTAGTATCTCTACTTAGTGCGGAGTTTTTGGATAACAAAGATAGGGGCAAGCACCACATGTTGAAGGATCTATGACAATATAACTTCTATGTGAATATGAACAAACATAATTCATTAAGTTGTCTTTCTTGTCCAACGTCAAAAATTTTGGCATAAAATATTTTGATGAGTACTCACAATCACAAAAGATTTCCAGGGTAGTGTAGTTGCATGTGAATCTTCTCTTCCCTTATTAATTCTTTCATGAGTTGCATCATTGACCAATGCTATGTTTGTCAATCTACAATAAAATTTACTACTTTTACTTTTCCTTGTGTAATGTCATCACCTACCATAAGTTTAGCATATGATATTTTTCATTTATTTCCTTTCTTTTTATTGAAACAAGAGAGTAAAGAAGGCAAAACTCAAACTAAACTTTATTATATGTCTCGCACACGATTACAAGGATTGATATCACTAAGCAAACTCTCAAAAAGAAAGGATCAAACTAAAGTTTTATTCATATAATAGCAAAAGATAACCATGGATCAAACTAAGAAAGTAAAGGCAAAAGATAGTGGAGATGATACGATACCGGGGCACCTCCCCTAAGATTGGCGAAAGCCAAGGGGAGTGCCCATACTCGATACTCAGTTTTCTTTTGGTGGTGAAGAATGAGGTGGTGGTGCTGAAGTAGAAGGTTTCTTGTCCTCGGGTTTCCACGGCAGAGGCTCACCATCATAAGAGGAAGAGTTAGTCTCTCGGATCCTGCAACTGGCAGCCAAACTCATACCTTTAAACCTTGCCTCATATTCAAAGACTTGGCTTTGAAGGTCGTGAATCTGGCTATGGTGGAAGTTGATTTTCTTGTTGAGGGAGAAGACGATGTCTTTTATGGACTTGCCATCCACCTTGAGATCACGGGTGTAGTCCGCGATCATGAGGTGATTGGCATTGAGTCCATGTTCCACCATCTCCTTGCACCTGAAGACGTCCTACTCCATAGCTTCAAGCCTGGCCTCCACGGACCTAGTCCCCTTGGGTCCTTGGACATCGCGGATGTGCAGCACCCCATCGCGCATCTGGATAGCTTGAGGGTGCTGCATCACCTCCCACAGATATGGGTTGATGACATTGTCGAAGAACTTGTCATTGGAGGAGCTTGAAGCGGCCATGATGGATTGGATCTGATAGAAAACAACAAGAAAAGAAAACAGGAGATTTCTCCGCGATACGGAGGTCAGCAGGTTTGGGAGGTATATAAAGATTTTTTTTATCTTGGGGAACAAGCCGAACAGAAGAAAAACGGAGTCTGGAAAGTACCCAAGGTGGGCACAACCAACCGGGGCGCGCGCCCTGGTGTATCGTGCCCACCAGGGTCACTTTCCTGGAAGTTTCTTATTTTCCTAATTTTTTAAGTATTCCAAAACTGACAAAAAATATTTTTGCAGATTTTTCGAAGTCCGTTTACTTACCATATCACGTACCTCCCTTTTTCATGATTCTGGGGTGTTCCGGAAGGTCTCCTTTATGTGTTCTTCCGGTGTCAAAGTTTGGATGATATTGATTTCAACATTAATGGGCGTACCTGAGATATAAGGTTTTATTTGTTGCCCATTGACAACCTTCGGGTTAGTACCTTTAGCATTATTTATTTTGATAGCTCCAGGTCGATAGACCTCCTCGATGACATAGGGTCCATTCCATTTGAGAGGAGTTTTCCTGCAAAGAATCTGAAACGAGAGTTGTACAAAAGAACATATTCTCCAACATTGAACTCATGCTTTTGGATTCTTTTGTCATGCCATCTTTTAACTTTTTCTTTGAATAACTTTGCATTTTCATAAGCCCGGGTTATCCATTCATCTAATGAGCTAATATCAAATAGTCTCTTTTCACCAGCAAGTTTGAAATCATAATTGAGTTCTTTAACTGCCCAATATTTTTTATGTTCTAACTCAAGAGGCAAATGACAAGCTTTTCCATAAACCATTTTATATGGAGACATACCCATAGGATTTTTATAAGTTGTTCTATAAGCCCAAAGTGCATCATCTAGTTTCTTAGACCAATTCTTCCGGGACCTATTGACAGTCTTTTGTAAGATTAGTTTATTTCTCTATTGCTAAGTTCAACTTGACCACTAGACTAAGGATGATAATATGATGCAATTCTATGGCTAACATCATACTTAGCAAGCATTTTACGGAAAGCACCATGAATAAAGTGTGAACCACCATCAGTCATTAAATATCTACGGACTCCAAACCTTGGGAAAATAACTTCCTTAAGCATTTTAATAGAGGTGCTGTGATCAGCACTACTGGTTGGAATAGCTTCTACCCACTTAGTAACATAATCAACAACAACCAAAATATGTGTATATCCATTAGAGGAAGGAAAAGGTCCCATGAAATCAAATCCCCAAACATCAAATGGTTCAACAACAACTGAATAATTTATAGGCATTTCTTGACGCTTACCGATATTACCTATTCTTTGACATTCATCACAAGACGAGACAAACTTACGGGCATCCTTGAAGAGAGTAGGCCAATAAAAACCAGATTGCAATACCTATGAGCGGTTCTGTCTCCCGCGTGATGTCCTCTGTAAGCTTCAGAGTGACATTTTCGTAGGATTTGTTCTTGTACATGCTCAGGTACACAAAGTCTAATAATACCATCTACTCCTTTTTAATAAAGATGTGGGTCATCCCAAAAGTAATGTCTTAAATCATAGAAGAATTTTTTATTTTGTTGGTATGTAAAGCTAGGCGGTATGTATTTAGCAACAATATAATTAGCATAGTCAGTATACCAAGGTGTACTATTAGAAACATTTATTGCAGCTAATTTTTCATCAGGAAAGCTATCATTAATAGGTTGTGGGTCATCAAGAATTTTTTCAAGCCTAGACAATTTATCAGCTACGGGGTTCTCTGTGCCTTTCCTATCAGTGACATGCAAATCAAATTCTTGTAGCAGAAGAACCCACTTAATGAGTCTAGGTTTAGCATCTTTCTTTTCCATAAGATATTTTATAGCAGCATGATTGGTGTGAACAATCACTTTAGAATCAACCATGTAAGATCTGAATTTATCACAAGCAAACACCACTGCTAAGAATTCTTTTTCAGTAGTAGCATAATTTCGTTGAGCATTGTCTAGAGTTTTACTAGCATAATGAATAATAATCAGTTTCTTATCAACTATTTGCCCTAGAGCAGCACCAACAACGTAATCACTAGCATCACACATAATCTCAAAAGGCAAGTTCCAATCAGGTGGTTGAACAACAGGTGCAGTAATTAAGGCTTTCTTTAGTGTTTCAAAAGCTTCCAAACAGTCATCATCAAACACAAAGGGAATATCCTTTTGCAAAAGATTCGTAAGAGGCCTAGAAGTTTTAGAAAAGTCTTTAATAAACCTCCTATAGAAACCAGCATGACCAAGGAATCTACGAATACCTTTGATATCTTTAGGACATGGCATTTTCTCAATTGCATCAACCTTAGTCCGGTCCACTTAAATGCCTCTTTCAGAAATTTTATGGCCCAAAACAATACCTTAATTAACCATAAAGTGGCACTTCTCCCAATTCAAGACAAGGCTTGTTTGTTCACATCTCTACAAAACTCGATCAAGATTGCTTAAACAATCATCAAAAGACTTCCCATAAAAAGAAAAGTCATCCATGAAAACCTCAACAATCTTTTCACAAAAATCAGAGAATATAGCAGTCATACATCTTGGAAAGGTAGCAGATGCATTACATAAACCAAAAGGCATATGTCTATAAGCATAAGTTCCAAAAGGACAAGTAAAAGTGGTATTTTCTTGATCAGGTTGTGAAACAAGTATTTGTGAAAAAACAGATTATCCATCAAGAAAGCAAAAAATGTGTGTGCTTAGATAATCTTTCTAACATTTGATCAGTAAAAGGTAGAGGGTAATGATCTTTTTCTGGTTGCTTTGTTTAATTTTCTATAATCAATTACCATCCTATAGCCTGTGACAATTCTTTGTGGAATGAGCTCATTCTTATCATTAGGAACAACAGTAATACCTCCCTTCTTAGGGGCACAATGAATAGGACTTACCCATCTACTATCAGCTATAGGATAGATTATACCTGCTTCCAGAAGTTTCAATATTTACGTTCTTACCACTTCTTTAATCTTCGGATTTAACCGACATTGGTGATCAACAACGGGTGTAGCATGAGGCTCCATAATAATCTTGTGCTGACATAGAGTGGGACTAATGCCCTTAAGATCATCAATAGTATATCCGATAGCAGCTTTGTGCTTCCTTAGAACTTTCAATAATCTTTGTTCTTCATGTTCTGGAAGGTTAGCACTAATAATAACAGGATATATTTCAAAGTGTCTGGCAATTGTTTTAATTCAAACACAGGATCACCTTTAGGTGGAGGAGGACCTCCTAGAGTTTCAATAGGCAAATTGTGTTTAAGCAGAGGTTGTTGTTCGAAAAAGATTCTATCTATTTCATTTCTTTCATGCATACGCAAATCATTTTCATGGTCTACAAAATATTGTTCCAAAGGATCAGTAGGACGTACAACAATAGAAGAAAGACCAAGAATTTCATCCTTACTAGGCAAATCTTTCTTATGAGGTTGTCTATTAAACTTGGAAAAATTAAATTCATGAGATTCATCACCAAAGCTAACACCGATAGTTTGTTTCTTACATTCTATTCTGGCATTGACGATGTTCAAGAAAGGTCTACCAAAGATAATGGGACAAAAGTCATCTTGCGGGGAGCCAAGAACAAGAAAATCAGTAGGGTATTTTATTTTCCCACACAAGACTCAACATCTCTAAGAATCTCAATTGGTGAAATAGTATCTCTATTGGCAAGTTTAATAGTGACATCTATGTCTTCTATTTCAGTAGGTGCTATTTCATTCTTAATTTCTTCATATAAAGGAAAAAGGAATAGCACTCACACTAGCACCTAGGTTACATAACCCATGACAACAGTGATCTCCTATCTTAACTGAGACAATAGGGATGCCAACAACGTGTCTATGTTTATCCTTTTCATCGGGTTTGGCAATTCTAGAAGCTTCATCACAGAAGTAAATAACGTGCCCATCAATATTATCGTCTAAGAGATCTTTAATCATAGCTACACTAGGTTCAACTCCAATTTGTTCAGCTGGTTTGGATGTTCTAACATAACGTTTGTTAACCACAGTTGAAGCTTTAGCATGTTCCTTCATCCTAACAGGGAAAGGTGGTTTTTCAATATAAGAAGTGGGAACAACTGGATCAACATTGTAAATGATAGTTTCTTCTTTAGCTTTTACCGGTTCTTTAACTTCTTCTTTAATAGGTGGATGATATTTAAACCACTTCTCCTTAGGGAGATCAACATGAGTAGCAAAATACTCACAAAAGGAAGCTACTATCTCAGAGTCAAGTCCATATTTAGTGCTAAACTTTTGAAAAACATCGGTATTCATAAAAGGTTTAACACAATCAAACTTGGGTTCAATACCTAACTCTTTACCTTCATAGAGTTCCCAATCTTCGAAGTTGCGTTTAATTCTTTATAAAAGATCCCACCAGAATTCAATAGTCTTCTTCATAAAAGAACCAGTACAAGAAGTATCGAGCATGGATTGATCATTATGAGAAAGTCAGGCATAAAAATTCTGAATAATAATTTATCTTGAGAGATCATGATTAGGGCATGAATATAACATGGACTTATGCCTACCCCAAGCTAGAGTGATACTTTGTCCTTCACAACTCCAAAAATTATATATATAATTCCGATCATGATGAACTAGATGCATAGGATAATTTTTTTGATGAAATTCTAATTTCAGCCGATTCCAGTTCCAAGATCCAATATCATCGCATAGCCTATACCATGTAAAAACTTTTACCTTCAAAGATAAAGGGAAAACCTTCTTCTTAGCTTCATCTCCGGGCAAACCTGCAAGCTTAAACAATCCACAAATTTCATCCACATATATCAAGTGCATATCAGGATGTTCGGTTCCATCTCATGCATAAGGATTAGCTAGCAGTTGTTCTACCATACCCGAAGGAATTTCATATTCAGTAGGTGTAGTAGGTTGAGGGGCAACTAATTATGCTTCCGGTCGAGGTGAAGATACCCCGGACAAACCCCTCAAAGGATTGTTTTCCATAGTGGCAAGTGACAATAAATTTCAGCATGTAGTAATAATGTTTCCTTACCAATTTCCACTTAACAAGAGCGCTTCACTCCCAGGAAACGGCGCCATAAATAGCCTTGATGACCCACAAGTATATGGGGTCAATTGTAGCCTTTTCGATAAGTAAGTGTGTCGAACCCAACGAGGAGCAGAAGGAAATGACAAGTGGTTTTCAGCAAGGTAATGTCTGCAAGTGCTAAAATAGTAAGTACCGGAGTAGTTTGATAGCAAGATAATTTGTAACGAGCAAGTAACGATAGTAGTAACAAAAGTGCAGCAAGGTAGCCCAACCTTTTGAGGCAAAGGACAGGCCAAAATGGTCTCTTATGATAAGCAAAGTGTTCTTGAGGGTACACGGGAATTTCATCTAGTCACTTTCATCATGTTGGCTTAATTTGTGTTCGCTACTTTGATAATTTGGTATGTGGGTGGACTGGAGCTTAGGTGGTGTTCTTACTTGAACAAACCTCCTACTTATGATTAACCCTCTCGCAAGCATCTGCAACTAGGAGAAAAGTATTAAGAATAAATTCTAATCATAGCATTAAACTTTTGGATCCAATCGGTCCCTTATGGAATAGCGCATAAACTGGGGTTTAAGCTTCTGTCACTCTCACAACCCATCATATAATAACTACTCCACAATGCATTCCCTCAGGCCCAAATATGGTGAAGTGTCATGTAGTCGACGTTCACGTGACACCACTAACAGAATCACAACATACATATCATCAAAATATCAAACGCAAATCAAGTTCACATGATTACTTGCAACATGATTTCTCCCGTGACCTCAAGAACGAAAGTAACTACTCACAAATGATAATCATGCCCAAGATCAGAGGGGTATTAAATAGCATAATAGATCTTAACATATAATCTTCCACCAAATAATCCATATAGTAATCAACTACAAGATGTAATCAACACTACTAGTCACCCACAAGCACCAATCTATAGTCCCGGTACCAAGATTGAACACAAGAGATGAACTAGGGTTTGAGAGGAGTTGGTGTTGTTGAAGATGTTCATGAAGATAGCCCTCCCCAAGATGGGAGAGTTGTTGGTGATGACGATGACGATGATTTCCCCCTCCGGGCAGGAAGTTCCCCCAGCGGAATCGCTCCACCGAAGGGCAAAAGTGCTCCTGCCCAAGTTCTGCCTCGAGGTGGTGGCGCTTCGTCCCGAAATTCCTCTCTGATACGTCTCCAACGTATCTATAATTTTTGATTGTTCCATGCTATTATATTACCCGTTTTGGATGTTTATGGGCTTTACTTTACACTTTTATATCATTTTTGGGACTAACCTACTAACCTCTCGACCCACAATTTATGACTTGTTACCTTTAGTGGATCGCATTGAGAGAAGATTATCCGCTTCCTCTTGCCTGTTGAACCAAGGGAGTCGGCTGCAGCTTTTGAAATCTGTTCTTTGTTCCATGCCAATTTATTTTTTGTGCACTCTCTCATTACCTCAAGGCATTTTGAAGCAGATTGAACGTATCATGATGCAATGTTTGTGGAGGGGGAACTCTGATGCACCGCGGAAATCTTTGGCGGCTTGGGATTTGGTCTGTTGGCCTAAGAATCGGGGAGGCCTGGGTGTGCTCGACCTAGGCATACAAAATGATGCCTTGTTGATCAAGCATCTCTTCGATTTTTTAATAAGGCGGATGTGCCCTGGGTTTCTCTCATATGGGATACATATTATGCTGCTTCACCACCCCAAGTCACTCAAAGCTGTGGTTCTTTTTGGTGGCGCGACGTTTTGAAGTTATACGACAAATTTTGTAAGGTGGCTGTCCCTCATGTGCGATTGGGGGATACGGTAGTTTTTTGGTTTGATCGTTGGCAGTTGAATAACTCTGTGGTTATCATGCAACATCAATTCCCGAGGCTCCACTCTTTTGTGATTGATGACATGCTTACCATCAAGGATGTGATGGCCTTGTCTGATCCAACAAGCAATTTCCACTTGCCTTTATCAGTTGAGGCCTTCGAGGAATTCAATCAACTTCTGGCTTTAATGCCCTTGATCAATCTGCATGAAGGGGAAAAGGACGTCTGGAAATGTCCCTCGAAATCTGGTGCTTATCACTCAAGAATATACTACTTGTCTTGTTTTTCTAAAATCGTGGTTGACCCCTTATTAGGCTGGATCTGGAAATGTTCTTGCACCCTCAAACTCAAAGTGTTTGGTTGGCTCCTTTTGATGGACCGACTAAACACTAGGGACATGATGCAGCGAAGGCATTGGATTATTAAGGATGATACGTGTGCCATGTGTCTATCAGCTTTGCATGAAGATAGAGCCCACCTTTTCTTTGTTTGCAACTTCAGCCAACTTGTCTGGAATTACTTGGGCATCTCATGGAGTGTTCACCCAAACCAGACTACTTTTGAGATGGCTTGCAATGCTAGGAAGGACTTTGGATACCCTTTCTTTTCTGAGGTAGTCTTCACGGCTACATGGAATATTTGGACACAAAGGAACGGGAAGATTTTCACAAATGAGCTGCCTACTTTCAGATCCTGGAGGAGGAACTTTGTCCATGATATTTCTCTGTTAGCTCATAGAATCAAGTGTAAATATAGGAATAGCCTAACTTCTTGGATAGCTTCCTTACCTTAATATCTCTTTGTAAGTAGCCTTTAACCCATAACCTTATTTCTTTTGTTATTTTGTAACTTTGTATTTCTTGTGCTACTTGGTCTTAATAAAGGACTGTGAGGCTGTTGCCTTGCAGTATATAGTCAAAAAAAACTACTAACTGTAGGCCCAGCCCGAATTCTTGTTTTTTCCTATTTCAGTGTTTTGAAGAAAAGGATATCAAACGGAGTCCAAACGGAATGAAACCATCGGGAGCGATCTTTTTGGAACAAACGCAATCCAGGAGACTTGGAGTGGATGTCAAGAAGCAGTTGAGGCGGCCACGAGGCAGGAGGGCATGCCCTAGGGGGGCGGGCACGCCCCCCACCCTCGTGGGCCCCTCGTGGCTCCCCTGACCTACCTCCTTCGCCTATATATCTATGTACCCCGAAAACATCCAGGAGCACCACGAAAAACTATTTCCACCATCGCAACCTTCTGTATCCGCGAGATCCCATCTTGGAGCCTTTGTCGGTGCTCCGCCGGAGGGGGGATCGACCATGGAGGGCCTCTACATCATCTCTAAGGCCTCTCCGATGAGTTGTGAGTAGTTTACCACAGACCTTCGGGTCCATAGTTATTAGCTAGATGACTTCTTCTCTCTCTTTGAATCTCAATACAAAGTTCTCCTCGATCTTCTTGGAGATCTATTCGATGTAACTCATTTTGCGGTGTGTTTGTCGAGATCCGATGAATTTTGGGTTTATGATCAAGTTTATGTATGAGAAATATTTGAATCTCCTCTGAATTCTTTTATGTATGATTGGTTATCTTTGCAAGTCTCTTCGAACTATCAGTTTGGTTTGGCCTACTAGATTGATCTTTCTTGCAATGGGAGAAGTGCTTAGCTTTGGGTTCAATCTTGCGGTGTCCTTTCCCAGTGAAAGCAGGGGCAGCAAGGCACGTATTGTATTGTTGCCATCGAGGATAAAAATATGGGGTTTATATCATATTGTTTGAGTTTATCCCTCTACATCATGTCATCTTACTTAATGTGTTACTCTGTTCTTATGAACTCAATACTCAAGATGCAGGCAGGAGTCGGTCGATGTGTGGAGTAATAGTAGTAGATGCAGAATCGTTTCGGTCTACTTGTTGCGGAGGTGATGCCTATATACATGATCATGCCTAGATATTCTCATAACTATGCACTTTTCTATCAATGGCTCGACGGTAATTTCTTCACTCGCCATAATACTTATGATATCTTGAGAGAAGCCACTAGTGAAACCTATGGCCCCTGGGTCTATCTTTTATCATATAAATTTCCGATCTACTTTTATTTGCATCTTTACTTTTCAATCTATATCATAAAAATACAAATAATATTTTTCTTATCTTATTATCTCTATCAGATCTCACTTTTGCTATTTACGGTGAAGGGATTGACAACCCCGTTATCGCGTTGGTTGCGAGGTTCTTGTTTGTTTGTGTAGGTACGAGGGACTTCTGTGGAGCCTCCTACCGGATTGATACCTTGGTTCTCGAAAACTGAGGGAAATGCTTGTGCTACTTTGCTGCATCACCCTTTCCTCTTCAAGGGAAAGCCAACACAATGCTCAAGAGGTAGCAAGAAGGATTTCTGGCGCCGTTGCCGGGGAGGTCTTTGCTCAAGTCAAGACATACCAAGTACCCATCACAAACTCATCTCCCTCGCATTACATTATTTGCCATTTGCCTCTCGTTTTCTTCTCCCCACTTCACCCTTGCCGTTTTATTCACCCTCTCTTTCCCATTCGCCTCTCTTTTTTTGCTTGCCTTTTGTGTGCTCGTGTGTTAGTTCGTTTATTTCATCGTCATGGCTAGTCCCCCTATCATCATTAGTACTCCCGATCATGAAGTTCTTAATTTTAAACAAAGGGAGGGAGAAAATCTAAAAGATGCTTGGTTTAGGATGTTAGAATCCTATCGTAGTTGCAATATAGAAGGAGATTTCAAAATTTTACTTTCCAATTTTTAGGTTGGGCTAACCATATCCCATAGACAACTCCTTGATTTTGCCGCCAAAGGGAGTTTTATTGAAATTGATCCTAGCTTTGCTTATGAAATTATAGAGGGGATAGTAGGAGTACTCCCCCTACAAAATGGATCACCCCTTACTCAAGAAGGAACCCAAATCTTAGAGAAACTATGTGAATTGCAAAAATTTGTTGAACCTCTTAAAAATGTTGGTGGGAATCTCAACCGCATGAATACTTTGATTACACTTTGCAATAAGCGGTTGGATGCTTTAGATCAAAAGACCTCCGAGCACGAAGGAAAACGTAAGGAACCTCCCGGATCTGAGCATAACTCCATTAAAAAGACCAATACCAAAGATGGCAATACTTAGATCTATTCTCGCTTTTATGCCTAGCTAGGGGTGTTAAACGATAGCGCTTGTTGGGAGGCAACCCAATTTTATTTTTGTTTCTTGCTTTTTGCTTCTGTTTAGTAATAAATAATTCATCTGACTTCTGTTTAGATGTGGTTTTATGTTTTAATTAGTGTTTGTGCAAGGAACAAAGTAGAACCTATAGGATAACCTACGGTGATAGTTAATTTGATTCTACTGAAAAACAGAAACTTTTGCATGCACGAGAATAATTTTAATAAATCACATAAACGTGATTTTTAGTTGATTCTTTCTGAGGTAGATCAATAGACAAATTTCCCAGGACTTCCTAGTTTGGTGGGATTTTTAGAGTTCCTTAAGTATTCGAAAGATACAGATTGCTACAGACTGTTCTATTTTTGACAGATTCTGTTTTTCGTGTGTTGTTTGCTTATTTTGATGAATCTATGGCTAGTATCGGGGGGTATGAACCATTGAGAAGTTGGAATACAGTAGGTTTAACACAAATATAAATAAAGAATTAGTTCGTTATAGTACCTTATGTGGTGGTTTTTCTTTCTTGCACTAACAAAGCTTATGAGATTTCCTGTTGAGTTTTGTGTTGTGAAGTTTTCAAGTTTTGCGTAAAGATTTGATGGACAATGGAATAAGGAGTGGCAAGATCCTAAGCTTGGGGATGCCCATGGCACCCCAAGATAATCCAAGGACAACCAAAAGCCTAAGATTGGGGATGCCCTGGAAGGCATCCCCTCTTTCGTCTTCGTCTATCGGTAACTTTACTTGGAGCTATATTTCTATTCGCCACATGATATGTGTTTTGCTTGGAGCGTCTTGTATGATATGAGTCTTTCTTTTTAGTCTACCACAATCATCCTTGCTGTACACACCTTTTGGGAGAGACACACATGATTTGGAATTTATTAGAATACTCTATGTGCTTCACTTATATCTTTTGAGCTAGACAAGTTTTGCTCTAGTGCTTCACTTATATCTTTTTAGAGCATGGCGGTGGATTAATTTTGTAGAAATTATTGATCTCTCATGCTTCACTTATATTATTTTGACAGTCTTTTAGAACAGCATGGTATTTTCTATGGTTATAAAATTGGCCCTAGAATGATGGGCATCCAAGTTGGGTATAATAAGAACTATCATAGAAAGTGCATTAAACATATGATCAATTTGATGCTTGATGGTTGTTTTGATATATAAAGGTGGTAATGTTAGAGTCATGCTAGTTGGGTAATTATGAAATTGAGAAATACTTGTGTTAAGGTTGGCAAGTCCCATAGCATGCACGTATGGTAAAAGTTGTGTGACAAATTTGTTGCATGGGGTGCTCTTTTAATTGTCTTCCTTATGTGTGGAGGTCGGGATCGCGCGATGGTTAACTCCTACCAACCCTTCCCCTAGGCGCATGCGTAGTAGTACTTTGCTTCAAGGGCAAGTAAACTTTTGCAATAAGTATATGAGTTCTTTATGACTAATGTGAGTCCATGGATTATACGCACTCTCACCCTTCCACCATTGTTAGCCTCTATTATGCCGCACAACTTTCGCTGGTCTCATGCACCCACCATTTACCTTCCTCAAAATAGCCACCATACCTACCTATTATGGCATTTCCATAGCCATTCCGAGATATATTGCCATGCAACTTTCCACCGTTCCATTTATTATGACACGCCCCATCATTGTCATATTGCTCTTTGCATGATCATGTAGTTGACATCGTATTTGTGGCAAGGCCACCTTCATAATTTTTCATACATGTCACTCTTGGTTCATTGCATATCCCGGTACACCGCCGGAGGCATTCACGTAGAGTCATATTTTGTTCTAAGTATTGAGTTGTAATTCTTGAGTTGTAAATCAATAAAAGTGTGATGATCTTCATTATTAGGGCATTGTCCCAAGTGAGGAAAGGATGATGAAGACTATGATTCCCCCACAAGTCGGGATGAGACTTTGGACTTTATAAAAATAAAAGAGGCCAAAGAAGCCCAAATAAAAAAGGAGAAAAAAAGAGGCTAAAGAAGCCCACGAAAAAAATGAGAGAAAAGAGAGAAGGGACAATGTTACTATCTTTTTTCCACACTTGTGCTTCAATATAGCACCATGATCTTCATGATAGAGACTCTTCTATGTTGTCACTTTCATATACTAGTGGGAATTTTTCATTATAGAACTTGGCTTGTATATTCCAATGATGGGCTTCCTCAAAATGCCCTAGGTCTTCATGAGCAAGCAAGTTGGATGCACACCCACTTAGTTTCTTTTGTTGAGCTTTCATATATTTATAGCTCTAGTGCATCCATTGCATGGCAATCCCTACTCACTCACATTGATATCTATTAATGGGCATCTCCATAGCCCGTTGATACGCCTAGTTGATGTGAGACTATCTTCTCCCTTTTTGTCTTCACAACCATCACCCAATTCCACATATAGTGATATGTCCATGGCTTGCGCTCATGTATTGCGTGAGAGTTGAAAAGGTTGAAGCGCGTTAAAAAGTATGAACCAACTACTTGGCTGAAACTGGGGTTGTGCATGATGGGAGTATTTGTGTGATGAAAATGAAGCATGGCCTATTTATAGGACTTTGTAGGGATGAGCTTTCTTTGGCTATGCTATTTTGATAAGAAACGATTACTTGTTAGTATTCTTGAAGTATTACTATTTTTATGTTTTCTGAACTTTTATCTTGAATCATTTGGATCTGAACATTCATGCCACAACAAAGAAAATTACATTGAGAAATATGCTAGGTAGCATTCCACATCAAAAATTCTGTTTTTATCATTTACCTACTCGAGGACGAGCAGGAATTAAGCTTGGGGATGCTTGATACGTCTCCAACGTATCTATAATTTTTGATTGTTCCATGCTATTATATTACCCGTTTTGGATGTTTATGGGCTTTACTTTACATTTTATATCATTTTTGGGACTAACCTACTAACCGGAGGCCTAGCCCGAAATGCTATTTTTTTTGCCTATTTTAGTGTTTCAAAGAAAAGGAATATCAAACGGAGTCCAAACGGAATGAAACCTTCGGGAGCGATCTTTTTGGAACAAACGCAATCTAGGAGACTTGGAGTGGACGTCAAGAAGCAGCCGAGGCGGCCACGAGGCAGGAGGGCACACCCTAGGGGGTGGGCGCGCCCCCCAACCCTCGTGGGCCCCTCGTGGCTCCCCTGACCTACCTCCTTCGCCTATATATATCTACGTACCCCGAAAACATCTAGGAGCACCATGAAAAACTATTTCTGCCGCCGCAACCTTCTCTATCTGCGAGATCCCATCTTGGAACCTTCGCCAGTGCTCCGCCGGAGGGGGAATCGACCATGGAGGGCCTCTACATCATCTCCAAGGCCTCTCCAATGAGTTGTGAGTAGTTTACCACAGACCTTTGGGTCCATATTTATTAGCTAGATGGCTTCTTCTCTCTCTTTGAATCTCAATACAAAGTTCTCCTTGATCTTCTTGGAGATCTATTCGATGTAACTCTTTTTGCGGTTGTTTGTCGAGATCCGATGAATTGTGGGTTTATGATCAAGTTTATCAATGAGAAATATTTTAATCTCCTCTGAATTCTTTTATGTATGGTTGGTCATCTTTGCAAGTCTCTTCGATTATTAGTTTGGTTTGGCCTACTAGATTGATCTTTCTTGCAATGGGATAAGTGCTTAGCTTTGGGTTCAATCTTGCGGTGTTCTTTCCCAGTGACAGCAGGGGCAACAAGGCATGTATTGTATTGTTGCCATGTAGGATAAAAAAGATGGGGTTTATATCATATTGTTTGAGTTTATCCCTCTACATCATGTCCTCTTGCTTAATGCGTTACTCTGTTCTTGTGAACTTAATACTCTAGATGCAGGCAGGAATCGGTCGATGTGTGGAGTAATAGTAGTAGATGCAGAATGGTTTCGGTCTACTTGTTGCGGACGTGATGCTTATATACATGATCATGCCTAGATATTCTCATAACTATGCACTTTTCTATCAATTGCTCGACAGTAACTTGTTCACCCACCGTAATACTTATGCTATCTTGAGAGAAGCCACTAGTGAAACCTATGGCCCCTGGGTCTATCTTTTATCATATAAGTTTCCGATCTACTTTTATTTGCATCTTTAATTTTCAATCTATATCATAAAAATACTTAAAATATTTTTCTTATCTTATTATCTCTATCAGATCTCACTTTCGCAAGTTACCATGAAGGGATTGACAACCCCTTTATCGCGTTGGTTGCGAGGTTCTTGTTTGTTTGTGTAGGTACGAGGGACTTCTGTGGAGCCTCCTACTGGATTGATACCTTGGTTCTCAAAAACTGAGGGAAATACTTACGCTACTTTGCTGCATCGCCCTTTCCTCTTCAAGGGAAAACCAACGCAGTGCTCAAGAGGTAGCACTCTCCTTATTTTTTTTCTAGGTCAAAATAACTTATATACCAGAAGAGGGGCACTAGAGGTGGGCCTGGGTGGTGGGTTGTGCCCACCTGGTGAGCCCCCTCTGGTACTTATTGACTCCAAAAGTTCTTATTTATTCCTAAATAATCCTCGTGAAGTTTCAGCTCATTTGGAGTTGTGCATAATAGGTTTTTCAGGTCCAGATTTCTAGCTGCCAGAATTCTCCCCCTTTGTGTATACCTTGCATATGAGATAAAGGCATTATAATTACTCCAAAAAGCAATATTATACAATAAAACAACATAAATAACAGTAGGAAAACATGATGCAAAATGGACGTATCACTCCCTCCTCATCGTGGTGGCCGCCGGGATGATGAAGATGGCCACCGGTGATGATTCCCCCCTCCGGAAGGGTGTCGAACGGGGCTCCGATTAGTTTTCGGTGGCTACAGAGGCTTGCGGCAGCGGAACGACCGACCTAGGGTCTCCGTGAGGGTTTTTGGAATATTTGAGAATTTATAGGGTGAAGAAGGGGTGCGGGAGCCCATCGAGGTGGGCACGGCGATAGGTCTCCAACGTATCTATAATTTTTGATTGTTCCATGCTATTATATTACCCGCTTTGGATGTTTATGGGCTTTACTTTACACTTTTATATCATTTTTGGGACTAACCTACTAACCGGAGGCCTAGCCCGTATTGCTGTTTTTTTGCCTATTTCAGTATTTCGAAGAAAAGGAATATCAAACGGAGTCCAAATGGAATGAAACCTTCGGGAGCGTGATTTTTGGAACGAACGTGATCCAGAGTACTTGGAGTGCAAGTCAAGAAGCAATCAAGGAGGCCACGAGGGTGGAGGGCGCCCCCCCCCCCTACTAGGCGCGCCCCGCTATCTCGTGGGCCCCTCGGGCGTCCACAGACCTACTTCTTCATCCTATATATACCCACGTACCCGGAGAACTTCAGAGGCGACCATGAAAAACTATTTCCACCACCGTAACCTTCTGTATCCGCAAGATCCCATCTTGGAGCCTTCGTCGGTGCTCCGCCGGAGGGGGAATCAACCACGGAGGGCTTCTACATCAACACCATAGCCTCTCCGATGAGTGTGAGTAGTTTACCATAGATCTTCGGGTCCATAGTTATTAGCTAGATGGCTTCCTCTCTCTTTGAATTTCAATACCATGTTCTCCTTGATCTTCTTGGAGATCTATTCGATGTATCTCTTTTTGCGGTGCGTTTGTCGAGATCCGATGAATTGTGGGTTTATGATCAAGTTTATCTATGAGAAATATTTGAATCTCCTCTGAATTCTTTTATGTGTGATTAAGTTATCTTTGCAAGTCTCGTCGAATTATTAGTTTGGTTTGGCCTACTAGATTGATTTTCTTGCAATGGGAGAAGTGCTTAGCTTTGGGTTCAATCTTGCGGTGTCCTTTCCCAGTGATAGCAGGGGTAGCAAGGCACGTATTGTATTGTTGCCATCGAGGATAAAAAGATGGGGTTTATATCATATTGCATGAGTTTATCCCTCTACATCATGTCATCTTTCTTAATGTGTCACTCTGTTCTTTATGAACTTAATACTCTAGATGCATGCTGGATAGCGGTTGATGTGTGGAGTAATAGTAGTATATGGAGGCAGGAGTCGGTCTACTTGTCGCGGACGTGATGCCTATATACATGATCATCCCTGGATAATCTCATAATTATTCGCTTTTCCATCAATTGCTCGACAGTAATTTGTTCACCCACTGTAATACTTATGCTATCTTGAGAGAAGGCACTAGTGAAACCTATGGCCCCCGGGTCTATCTTTTATCATATAAGCTTTCAATCTACTTCTATTTGCATCTTTACTTTTCCTATCTATATTATAAAATACCAAAAATATATTTATCTTATCATACTATCTCTATCAGATCTCACTTTCGCAAGTGGCCGTGAAGGGATTGACAACCCCTTTATTGCGTTGGTTGCGAGTTCTTGTTTGTTTGTGTAGGTGCGTGGGACTTTTGAGGAGCCTCCTACTGGATTGATACCTTGGTTCTCAAAAACTGAGGGAAATACTTACGCTACTATTGCTGCATCACCCTTTCCTCTTCGAGGAAAACCAACGCAAACTCAAGACGTGGCAGTGGGTTGTGGCCCCCTTGGGGCACCCCCCAGGTGCTGCTCTGGTCCATTGGTAGTCTTCTGGTGCATGAAAAATCCACAAAAAGTTTCGCGGTGTTTGGAGAACTTTCATTTCTACAAAAAAAAAACAATGCCACTGTAGTTCTGCTGAAAACAAAATCAGTTCGAGTTAGTTCCATGCAAATCATACCAAAACCATATAAAATTATTATAAACATGGCATGAATACTTCATAAATTATAGATACGTTGGAGACGTGTCAGTATCTAGTGGAGTAAAAACACGGTCTTCAAATAAAACAGTGCTACCTCTTGGTGGAGATAGCACCCCAGTTGTACATGCACAAGAACCAGCCCTACCACACATCACCCAGACTCTCGCAGATTGTACCCCTACTCCGATGGACAAAGCACCAGCTTCACCCAATCTAACCCCACACTACAGGAATCAACTACTTTGCCGTCTGCCATGGTAGACGGCAAATAACCATAAAGCGAACGGCAAAGGGCTTTGCCGTCAGCCGCCGACGGCAAACATGCCCGGCAAAGCAAGCTACGATAATCAGCTTCTTTGTCGTCTGCTTTCTCACAGCGGATGGCAAAGGGCCATTGTCGTCGGTGGCAGACGGCAAAGAACGTGGACGGCAAAGAATAACCGTTAGCCCCGTTAGGTGGCTAACGGGAGGCTTTGTTGTCTGCCAGCGGCCGGCAAAGATGCCCTCCCCTTTGTCGTCTGCTTTTTAACGTTAGTTGGCCCGTCACTATTCCCCACTCTTTGTCGTCTGCCATAGACGGCAAACAACCGCTCTTTGTTATCTGCTGCAAACGGCAAAGTGAGCAAATTGGTGAGGCCCAGTGCTCCCAGGTTGCACAGGTTGCTACCACGTGGCCTCTTTGTCGTCTGCAGCTGACAGCAAAGACCGCTTTGCTGTCGGTGGCAGACAGCAAAGAGGCTGCATTGCCTCTTTTTGTTCTGTTTTTTCTTATATCCAACCATTTTCACAGCAAATATATGGTATTTCACAGCAAACATATGAGAGATATCGAACACATAGATAGCAAGTTCCACATACATATGAGATATCCAATACATAGCAAGTTCAACATATGTAGTGACGGGCCAACTAACGTCAAAAAGTAAAATGGGTCATGTTGGAGCTAACGTAAGTAAAATGGATCATTTATGAGCTAACCTAGCTAAAATGGATCATTTTGGAGCTAAACAAGGTAAAATGGATCATTTTGGAGGTAACCAAGGTAAAATGGATCATTATTGAGCTAACCTAGGTAATTATGCCATTTTTGAGTTAACTAAGCATATTATGCCATTTTTTACATAAGTAAGCTACGTATAGGTATTTATCGAGCTAACCTAGGTAACTGTGCATATTAGAGCTATCTTAGGTAAAATTGATCATTTTCGAGCTAATTAAGCTTATTATGTCATTTGCAAAGAAAATAAGCTAAGTATATGAAATATATGAGGTTACCAAGGATGTTATGCAATTTCAAACCTAAGTAAGCTAATTATGCCAATTTTGACATAAGTAAGCTAAGTGTATGTCATTATTGAGCAAACCTCGGTAACTTAGCATATTAGAGCTAACTTAGGTCATTTTGGAGGAAACAAAGCTAAGTGTACATCATTTTAGAGCTAACTTAGGTAAAATGGATCATTTTGGAGCTAAGTAAGCTAGGTCTAGGTCATTATGGTAAGCATATTGGAGAACATAGAGCTAAGTCTAGGTCATTATGCATTTGTTAAGCAAAACACTATAGAAAACTTACCGTCATCACGGAGGTGAAGCACCATGGTGGCTCATGCCGGTACCACCTGGAGAAGGATCGTGTGATGCTTGTATGGAGTTACACTACACAAAAGATCATTTGCAATGTCTCGTTAGCCTGATGACACTAAAATGTTAAGACTAGAACTAATGACCAGTCAAATTAAACTCACCGTGGTCCCCGGAGCAATCTTGGCATCAGCGGAGGGGTCTGACCGAACTTCTCGCACACAGACTTCACATTTCGTTTTGACGAGTCAGTCATACTAGTTAGTAATGAAACGAACATTACGTACATGATTTGGCTAATATGTAGAAGAAACTTACCACGAGGAGCTTGTACACTACCCGGTTTTGCATGTCATTTCATGCCCTCTCCTCCTCTAACAACTTAGCTGTCCTCTCCTCCAACTCCCGCTCTTTCTCCCCAGAAGCTCCTTGGTTGCCTCTCTCTCTCTCTCTCTCTCTCTCTCTCTCTCTCTCTCTTTCTGAAGAGCAGCTTGCAACACCACTCCTCATTAGCATTGTAATCATCAATGGCCGCACACACAATGTAATGGAGAGGAAAGAAATCGGAGTCCGTATACCTAACCTCGAAGGCGAGCTCCATTGGCCATGGACGAGGCCTTATCTTAGGGGCGGAGCTTGTTTGGCGCGCCTTGATCTCCGGGAGAGTTCTAGGATAGCGTATAAGTCCATCTCTAATGGTTATCGAGCCATGGGACCTCCCGCCACCAAATAACACCACCAGCTCTGGATCAAACTGCTCGCTCGGGTTAAAGTGCTCCCCTTTCATCTTCTTCCCCACATCTCTGCACCTCATGAGCTTGTTGTGGGAGGAGATGTTGGTGAAGTTCTTTGGATCATCGAGGTTAGACGCAGAGAATGCCTTGACCTTCTTCTACAAGCCAGTATGGGCCATGGCATAGAGGTCGAACACCTCTAGCACCTCCGCCTTATTGTGTAGCCCTCTGAAAGAGAGGAACAGAGTAAATTAGTAATTAAAGGGCTCAAGCTAGCATGAAGAATGAATTGCATGAATCATGAAGCAAACCACATACCCAGTTCCACCCATACTGAAATAAGTTGGCGTTGCCTTGATGGTGTGGCACACCTTGCATTTGGGCACGCTGGTCCTTGGAATTGTTGTGGAGGGCTAGCCATTGGTCTGAGAACCACTCATACACCAACACCTCCCAACAATCCATTTGATCTGCACACCATCTCAGGGGCACCTAAGTTAGTAAAGAGAAACTTGAGCGCTACGCCTATGAATCAAATCAAGGAAACTAAGTACAAGGCCTTAAGAATAGGTAATTACCATCATGTACTGCTCCTTCTTCACATACTTGTCGCGGCACACCTACTTGGGCTTCTTAATACCACGCGAGGCGTAGTAGTCTCGAACAGCCTGCACCCGAGCCTCATGCCATAAGTTTTGTAGTAGGCGCCTGCACTCGGCATGGATAACCTTTTCCACGCCCTCCTCGTATCCCTCCTCACACATGTAGAAGGTCTTTAATCAAATGAGACAACATTGATAATAGAATAGCTAGCTATTTCAAGATTTTGAATTCGGTAGAGGAGAAATTACCCAAAACTTTCTGATCACCATCTCTGCCCTCGTGTGGCACAAGACATCGTCGATCATCTCCTCCGGTGGGGTCGGGGCAGCCAAGTAGTGCTCCCAGCTCAATCCTAGCTCTAGAACCTAACCCTCACCGGGCGACGTGACAAACCCCCGGAAGTTTTGCCGGCAGAGCACAGCAAGGACAATGTTGGGCCTGCGGACATCATCAGGGTGGTGCGAACCCCTACAGTATGACAAGCCGAATGATATTTGAAGAAACATGAAGGCAAATGGTACAAAAAGAGTAAATGCACTTACCTCTTCCCATCAGGGTAAATCAACTACCTCTGCTCACAAGTCACCGGCACGGTCGGGAGCCGTGTACAACCACGCTGGTATATGGTGGCCCCCTCAACCACCTCACCCTCGCTATCAGCCGGATCCCTGCCACCATCAGCATGGCACTCGGCCCCTCGGGCGGACCCGTCGAGGTACCCCATCCGGACATCTCCTGGGACGGAGTCTCGTGGGGCCAAGTATCGTGGGCCGAAGACCCGTCGACCCTAGGCTCGTGGACCAGAGTCCGTGTAGCCTTCTTCTCAGACGTGTCCACTCAACCAGTCATGTGCTTGGGTGAATCAGCTAGGGGTGGCGGCAAGGAAGGCGTAGGAGCCTGCCTAGCTCTCCCACGGCCACGTCCTCCCCAACCTCATCTCTTCTTCCCTCCTCGACCTCCTCCCTCGGTAGGCAACGACATCTACAAAGAAGCGCCAACTGGTGTCTTCATACTGTTGACCAACACTCTCCGGAGAGTCTGGGGTGGCATGGAAGTACCCCTCCCACCACGCGCCAATGAAGAAGGAGCTTAGAAGTGCAACTTACCCGCACCCACCATCTTTCAACATCTGCCATGACATGGAGTAAACGAAATTAGTATAACATAAAAAAATTAATACTGACATGAATAATAATATGCATATAATTAACTAGTACTAGTGTATCATCATCAAGTACAACATAACTTAGGCACTTCGGCGACCGTCGACCCCTCGATCCCTCGGCGGTCCTATCGAACACCTTCACTGTGAGCATGGTGCGGTTGTTGTCGTAGCTTAAGATACGGATGTGCCCAAGCTGAAGGTCATCAGCGAGGGCGAACTGCTTCCATCCGTTCTTTGTGCATGGATGGAAGCAGTTCACCCACACTCATGACCTTCAGCTCGGGGACGTCCTCACCTTAAGCTACGACACCAGTCGGCCAACACTTGGACCGGAAGATCCTCTACCATCAACCCCTCGACCCCTTGGCGGTCCTATCGAACACCTTCATTGTGAGCATGGTGCGGTTGTTATCGCAGCTTAAGATGTGGACGTGCCCGACTGGAAGGTCATCAGCGCGGGTGAACTGCTTCCATCTGTTATTCATGCATGGATGGAAGCAGTTCACCCACGCTCATGACATTCATCTCAGGACGTCCTCATCTTAAGCTATGACACCAGTCGGTCAGCACTCGGACCGGAAGATCCTCGACCCTCGACCCCTCGGCGGTCATGTCGAACACCTTCACTATGAGCATGGTGCAGTTGTTATCGTAGCTTAAGATCTGGACGTGCACGAGTTAAAGGTCATCAGCGTAGGCGAACTGCTTCCATCCGTTCTTCGTGCACTGATGGAAGTAGTTCACCCACGCTCATGACATTCAGCCCGGAGACGTCCTCATCTTAAGCTACGACAACAGTTGGTCAGCACTCGGACCGGAAGATCCTCGACCATCAACCCCTCGACCCTCGACCCCTCGCCCCTCGACTCCTCGACCCCTCGGCGACACTCGACCCCTCGATGATGAGGATTAAAAGCCATGTTTTGAAACTTCAAACAACCAAACTGACAAAAAATCAGGGCGTAGAAAGAGAAATGAAAGACCAAATGGTATTGATATGTCTCCAACGTCTCTATAGTTTAGGAAGTATTCATGCCATGTTTACAATGATTTTATATGATTTTGGTATGATTTCATTAGAACTAACCCGGACTGACGCTGTTTTCAGCAGAACTACCATGGTGTCGTTTTTTGTGCAGAAATAAAAGTTCTCGGAACGAGCTGAAATTTATGGAGAATATTTTTGGAAAATGTTAAAAATACTGGAACGAAAAGATATCGGAGAAAAGTCCTGAGGGTACCACAAGGGTGGAGAGCGCCCCCCCCCTAGGGCGTGCCTCCTTGCCTTGTCATCACATCATGGTCCCCCTTGACTTGTCCCCGACACCAACACCTCCTGTAAATCCCAAAACCTCCAGAAATAAACCTAGATCAGGAGTACGCCGTTGCAAGCCTCTGTAGCCACGAAAAACCTCTCGGGACCCTGTTCCGGCACCCTGTTGGAGAGGGAATCCATCACGATGTCCATATTCATCATCCCGGTGCTCTCCATGACGAGGAGGGAGTAGTTCACCCTTGAGGCTGAGGGTATGTACCAGTAGCTATGTGTTTGATCTCTCTCTCTCTCTCTCTCTCTCTCATGTTCTTGATTCGGCACAATCTTGATGTACTGTGAGCTTTGCTTTATAGTTGGATCATGTGACGTTTCTCCCTTTCTACCTTGTGATGAATTGAGTCTTTTCCATTGAGGTTTTGTTATGTCGGATTGAATCTTTGGATGTGAGAGCACTCGATGTATGTCTTGCGCTGGGATATCCGCGGTGATAATGGGATGTTCTATTGATCCACTTGATGTATGTTTTGGATATCAACTTGCGGATTCCCGTGGTGACATTGGGGTAATCTATGCATAAGGGTTGATGCACATTTTCATATTTCTTTCTCTCGTAGAAATCTCGGATGCTCTTGAAGTTCTTTGTGTTGGACTGAATATTATGAATCTAAATTGTGTGATGCATATCATATAATTGACCCATGGATACTTGTGGTGACATTGGAGTATCTAGGTGACATTAGGGTTGATTGATGTGTGTCATATGGTGTTATTTTACTATGAACTCTAGGGCTGTTTGTGACACTTATAGGAATAGCCCAATGGACTGATCGGAAATAATAACTTTGAGGTGGTTTCGTACCCTACAAGCAATTTCATCTTATGTTCTCCGCGATAGGAACTTTGGAGTGATTCTTCGTGCATGTCGAGGGATTGATATATGATCCAATAATGTTATCATTGTTGAGAGAACATGCGCTAGTGAAAGTATGAACCCTAGGCCTTGTTTCCAAGCATTGCAATACCGTTTTGCTCACTTTTACCACTTGCTACCTTGCTGTTTTTATATTTTCAGATTACAAAAACCCATATCTGCCATCCATATTACGCTTGTATCACCATCTCTTGCCAAACTAGTGCACCCATACAATTTACCATTGTATTGGGTGTATTGGGGACACAAGAGACTCTTTGTTATTTGGTTGCAGGGTTGTTTGCGAGAGACCATCTTCATCCTATGCCTCCCACAGATTGATAAACCTTAGGTCTTCCACTTGAGGGAAATTTGCTAGTGTCCTACAAAACTCCACGCTTGGAGGCCCAACACGAGTCTACAAGAAGAAGGTTGCGTAGTAGACATCAAGCTATTTTCTGGCGTCGTTGCTGGGGAGGTGAGTGCTTGAAGGTATATCTTTAGATCTTGCAATCCACTCTTTTACTTTCTTGTTTTATCACTAGTTTAGTCTATAAAAAAATACAAAAAATGGAATTGAGGTTGTCTCATATGCTTCATCTTTTTAATATCTTTTGTGAAAAGGATGGAAAGGAAAATTGTGCTCAAGTGTTAGAAGAAGAAGTCTATAAAATATTTGGCGTAAAATCTTTGCATGATGAGCATGATTGCAGTGTTGTTAGTATGAATTATTTGAATATCCATGATGCTAATGATATGCAAAGCTACAAGCTTGGGGATGCTATGTTTGGCGAATATGATATCTTTGGCCCCCCAAGTCTTGATGAGAATATTTATTATGATGAAAGCATGCCTCATATTTATGATGATTATATTGATGAAAGTGGGTTTGGAAGAGTTTAAACATTAGGAAGTAATGATCCCACTATTTTGGAGGGTGTTGAATCCTATTGTGATAATTATGAAAGTGGATTTGGAGAGGTCATGACTTTATTTAGTGATGAATCCACTATTTCGAAAGAGGTTCCAATTGATTATGAGAACAAAGTTGCTATCTATGATGATTATTGAGATGACATGTATGCTATAAAGAATAATGATAACCATGAAACTTGTCATCTTGATTTTAATTTTCAATTGGATTATGTCTCACATGATAATTATTTTGTTGGGTTTGCTCCCACTACTATTCATGAGAAGAAATTTGCTTATGTGGAGAGTAATAAAAATTCTATGCTTGTGCATCATGAAAATAATGCTTTATATGTGATAGTTATATTGTTGAATTCATTCATGATGCTACTGAAAATTATTATGAGGGAGGAGTATATGCTTGTAAGAGTTGCAATGATATCAAGTTTCCTCTCTATATGTTGAAAGTTTTTAAGTTATGCTTGTTTTGTCTTCCTATGCTAGTTGATTCTTGTTCCTATAAATTGTTTGCTCAGAAAATCACTATGCATAGGAAGTGGGTTAGACTTAAATGTGTTAGTCATATGCTTCATGATGCTCCCATTATGTTTCAATTCTTATCTTTTATGCGAGCATCATTGAAATCATCATGCCTAGCTAGAAAGGCATTAAAGAAAAGCACTTGTTGGGAGACAACCCAACACCATTACCTACTGTTTTTGTGTGTTCACATGATTATGCTACTGTAGTAATCATGTTTTATAGCTTTTATTTCAATAAAGTGCCAACTAAAGCCTTTGGGATAGTATGGATGATAGTTGACTTGATTCTGTGCAAAAACAGAAACTTTTGCTCCCAGTCCAGGAATTTTGAAAATTCACTAGAAAGTGATTTTAATCTGGATTTTTACACAAGATTTATATACAAAATTTCTAAGTTGTCCTAATTTTCAGAATTGTTTGAGTTACGGAAGTATGGAAAGTTTCCAGATTACTACAAACTGTTCTGTTTTTGATAGATTCTATCTTCTATGTGTCCTTTGCTTATTTTGACGAATCTATGAGTAGTATCGAAGGGTATGAACCATGGATAATTTGGAATACAGTAGATACAACACCAATATAAATTTAGAATGAGTTCACAATAGTACCTAAGTGGTGATTTGGTTTATTATACTAACAGAGCTTACGAGTTTTCTGTTGAGTTTTGTGTTGTGAAGTTTTCAAGTTTTGGGTAAAGATTCGATGGACTATGGAATAAGGAGTGGCAAGAGCCTAATCTTGGGGATGCACAATGCACCCCAAGATAATATTCAAGGAAGATCCAAGCAACTAAGCTTAGGGATGCCTCGGATGGCATCCCCTCTAACGTCTTTGTTCATCGGTAACCTCACTTGGAGCTATATTTTTATTCACCACATGATATGAGTTTTGCTTGGTGCATCATTTTATTTTATTTATATTTGCTTGCTGTTATTTAGAGACATGTTTTCTATCTTTTATTTAAATAAAAAGGTCATGTATAGCCTTTACCATGCTTATTTTACAAGTCTATATGTTGTTGTTTTGAAAATAGAAAGTTTGTTGTTATGTTTTGAATATTGGTGAATAGTCAGAACATGATAAAATCTTGAAAATTTTACACAATGAGTAATAGCAATTTTTCTACAGTGTGGTAATTTTTCAGAATTTGTGGAGTTAGGGAAGTATGATTCCTATTGCATTCTTACATATTGTTCTGCTTAGATAGATTGCTGTTATGTTTGCATTGTTTGCATATGTTTGCTTGTTTAATGATTCTATTCGAGGATGGGAGTATTAAATATGCAGAGGCATCTAGTATGCAATGTCAAATTATAATTTTAGTGATTTTCTATAGTAGAGAACGATAAAGTTTTGCGCTGATTTATACTAACTTATCTCACAAGTTCTTGTTGAGTTTTGTGTGGATGAAGTTTTTAAGATTTAGGGAAACTGTGATATGAGGGGAATTAAGGAGACACAAAAGCTCAAGCTTGGGGATGCCCAAGGCATCCCTGATTAATATTTCAAGAAGTCTCAAGCATCTAAGCTTGGGGATGCCCCGGTTGGCATCCCAGCTTTCTTCTTCAACAACTATCGGTCAACTTTGGTTGAGCCTAAGTTTTTGCTTCTTCACATGATATGTGCTATCATTGCAATGTCATTTTATTTTGCTTTGCTTGATGCAAGAATAAAATATAAGATCTAAAATTTTTAAATGAGAGAGAGTCTTCACATAGTTACATAATCATTCGACTACTCATTGATCTTCACTTATATTTTCTGGAGTAGTTTGTCATTTACTCGTGTGCTTCACTTATATCCTATGAGTAAATGGTTGAATGATTTGAATATCATAAATATGAAATTATATATGTTTCATATGCTTATACCATGGGGAGTAATGACTTCACATATAATAAGTAGAGGTAGTAAATTTATTGAAAGTTAGCACACATAGTATTGGTCACTTGAACCATTCATGAAAGAATATTGAAGGAAGAGAGATTTCACATATAAATATACTATCTTGGACATATTCTATGATTGTGATCCCCATTAATTATTTCCAAACTTGAGCAAATTAGTTGAAGTTGAACAAGGAAGACAACATAATGAGTTATGCTTGGGTATATTTGTATAGAAGTTATATTGTTATGGATCCTCCAACATGTGGTGCTTGCTATTTAGAATCTTTTGTTAGACAAAATTTGTGTACTAAGCGGGAATACTGCTTGTGCATCCAAAATCCTTGAACCAAGTTTCTTCCATGAGTGTCTATCATATCTACCTATATGCGGTATTTACCTACTGTCCCAAGTAAATTTGTGTGCGCCAAACTCTAAACCTTCAAATAATAATCTGTTTTGTATGCTCGAATCGCTCATGTAGTGATTAGGGGTTGTCAGTATCTTCCATGCTAGGTGGGTTATTCTCAAGATGAGTGGACTCCTCTCATCATTCATGGGAAAATGGCTGGTAACCAGGATGCCCAGTTCCATGCTCAAATAAAATCTAATAAAATTGCAAACAAAAATCCCCCATGATTGTTGATAGTTGGACGGTACCCATTGTTTCGGACTAGTTGTAGAATGTGCTTGTTGGTGATGGGGGAGTAAAAACTTTATCATTCTGTTTGGGAACTACCTATAATGTGTCTAGCATGGAAGATAGTGAGAACTCTTGGTTTTTATGTTGACAATAAAAGCATACCTCTCAAAATTATTTTCATCTCTGTTTTAAAAATCTTCGAGCTCTGGCACCTCTGCAAATCCCTGCTTCCCTCTGCGAAGGGCCTATCTTTTACTTTTTATGCAAGAGTCAGTAGTATTCCTTCTCATTCCAACCTACTCTTTAGTTGGCAAGTATCATGTGATGGGGAAAGATCTAAGCATATATGGCCATTCAAATATATTTGATCATGAATTATAATTGTTGACAATTATCTATATGATAAATAAGTTGGGAGGCGAAACATTAAGCCCCTATCTTTCTTTGTGTTCAATGGATGCTATTTGTTCTAAAAATATGCTTTGAATTAGGGATGAAGAGCGGAAACGGACGAAATGAGTGCTACTGCATTTGTTTTCATATTTTTTTGCAGAAGCGGAAACGAATAAAGAAACCCTAGAAATGAATACGGAAACAGATACTACCGGAAACGGACATGGAGCAAATACAAAGCGGACACAGAAATAGAAGCGGGCGTTGACCGGAACTTAAAACCCCCTTTAATAATAGATAAATACACACAAAAACAAACAAACATAATGAGTTGTTAACATGGCTACAAAATAATATCATTATGTTAGCAACTTAGTGTAGTATTGTAGTAGTATTGAACAATTATGTATAGAATCAAGCTGAGTACATTTGTGGTAGTAGAAGTTGTGCCTCAGATTCATTCTACTAATTGTGTCATTGCGTGTTGTTTGGTGGTTGAGCCACAAAGGAGACATAGGTCTACAGTAAAACAGAAATTCCATATTCACGGAAACGGAAAGTTTCGTGTTCCACCGGAAAACACCATTCATTTTCGTTTCCCTTTCCGCATAAAAATTCCATTTCCACTTTCGTTTTGCAAATTTCTGTCTCTGTTTTCATATTTACTCTCCGTTTCCATTTTTCCTCTAGATAAACGGAAAGTTTCCACTCCATTTTCATCCCTACTTTGAGTGGTAGCAATCATGGAAGACTATATGATAGTTGAGTATGTGGGATTTGCTGAATCAAAGCTCTTACATAGACCCTTCCTGAAATTTAGATGAATTACAATTCTTTGATGACTGAGAACCTAGTTTGTTAGTTTTCAAGAAAGTTTATGATCTATGCTTTCACATGTGAATAGCTTATTACTTGATCATGAGAAGCTTTATGATATGAGCTACTATTATGATATATATAATGATGCTAGAAAAAGTGATTGAAATTATCATTGATCAAACTTGTGCACTTGATAACATTCACACTTCATAAATTATTTCTTTTATCATTTAGCTACTCAAGGACGAGCAGGAATAAAGCTTTGGGATGCTGACATGTCTCCAACGTATCTATAATTTATGAAGTCTGCATGCCATGTTTACAATGATTTTATATGATTTGATTAGAACTAATCCGGACTGACGCTGTTTTCAGTAGAACTATCGTGGTGTTTTTTGAATGCAAAAATAAAAGTTCTCGGAATGAGCTGAAAATTTATGGAGAATATTTTTGGAAAATATAAAAAATATTGGAATGAAAGGATATCGGAGAAGAGTCTCGAGGCCACCACAAGGGTGGAGGGCGCCCCCTAGGGCGCGCCCCTGCCTTGTCATCGCCTCGTGGGCCCCCTTGACTTGTCCCCAACGCCAACACCTCCTAAAAATCCCAAAACCTCCAAAAATAAACCAAGATCAGGAGTTCCATCGCCGCAAGCCTCTGTTGCCACGAAAAACCTCTCGGGCCCCTGTTCCGGCACCCTGCCGGAGGGGGAATCCATCACTGGTGGCCATCTTCATCATCTCGGCGCTCTCCATGACGTGGAGGGAGTAATTCACCCTCAGGGCTGAGGGTATGTACCAATAGCTATGTGTTTGATCTCTCTCTCTCTCTCTCTCTCTCTCTCTCTCTCGTGTTCTTCATTCAGCATGATCTTGATGTACCGCGAGCTTTGCTATTATACTTGGATCATATGATGTTTCTCCCTCTCTACCTGGTGATGAATTGAGTATTTTCCTTTGAGGTTTTGTTATACCAGATTGAATCTTTGGATGTGAGCATTTGATGTATGTCTTGCGATGGGATATTCGTGGTGACAATGGGATGTTCTATTGATCCACTTGATGTATGTTTTGGTTATCAACTTGTGGATTCCCGTGGTGACATTGAGGTAATCTATGCATAAGGGTTGATGCACATTTTCATATTCCTTTCTCCGATAGAAATCTCGGGATGCTCTTTAAGTTCTTTGTGTTAGACTGAATATTATGAATCTGAGATTGTGTGATGAATATCGTATAATTGACCCACAGATACTTGTGGTGACATTGGAGTATCTAGGTGACATTAGGGTTGATTGATGTGTGTCATATGGTGTTATTTTACTACGAACTTTAGGGTTGTTTGTAACACTTATAGGAATAGCCCAATGGATTGATCGGAAAGAATAACTTTGATGTGGTTTCGTACCCTACAAGCAATTTCATCTTATGTTCTCCGCGATAGAAACTTTGGAGTGATTCTTCATGCATGTTGAGGGATTGTTATATGATCCAATTATGTTATCATTATTGAGAGAACTTGCGCTAGTGAAAGTATGAACCCTAGGCCTTGTTTCCAAGCATTGCAATACCGCTTTTGCTCACATTTACCACTTGCTACCTTGCTGTTTTTATATTTTCAAATTACGAAAACCCATATCTACCATCCATATTACGCTTGTATCACCATCTCTTCGCCGAACTAGTGCACCCATACAAATTACCATTGTAATGGGTGTGTTGGGGACACAAGAGACTCTTTGTTATTTGGTTGCAGGGTTGTTTGAGAGAGACCATCTTCATCATATGCCTCCCACGGATTGATAAACCTTAGGTCATCCACTTGAGGGAAATTTGCTACTGTCCAGCAAAACTCTGCGCTTGAAGTCCCAAAACAAGTCTACAAGAAGAAGGTTGTGTAGTAGACATCAAGTACATAGTGAGAGGTTGTGCAACTAGGATGATTTTTTGTACCAGATTTTTTAATGAACTAGGTAATTGCCCATGCGTTGCAACGGGAGAACAATGGTCATGTATGCCATGGGTGATATATTTAGGTCATACTCCGAAAGATAAATCAACCAAGAGCTCTTTACCCCCCAATTGTTACAATATAAAACATGTGCAATATATGTATTAGTTGAAATAGACATATATAGATTGTATATAGTTAAATGCACATGCATTGCTATGCAGAAAAAATGTATCATCACCAAAATGCAACCATGGTAATTATTGAATTCCTTGCGCATATCTGATTCAAAAGATGAAACCAAGGTAATTATCCAATTCAAGGTGAAGTAGATATATAATTGAGTTCACCGCATAATTGCATGACAAGAATAGTCATGGTCAAACTGTACAAAACATTGCAATGCTGCTTCTGCAATTATGCCCACTATGATATTTTCTCTAACAAAAGAAAAATTGAATAGCAACTTTTCAGGAAACTCTATGTAGGAGCAGCATGCACTTTCCAAGGTCACCGTTGACACAGTATATTCCCTTGGCTTCCTTTCATCTTCACGTACACAGCTCATCAACTTCATGTTTTTGTCTGCATAGTTTACACAAAGAATTAGTTTAGCAATATTCTGACTTCAGTCAATAGCACCACTTTTCCCTCTTTGCTGAAAATTTGAGAACAACAAAAGAACATTGAGAATAAGTTATTTTCAATTACCAAAACAAACCAAAAAACGAGATATCGTGTGTGACTTGATTTGTGACTAAGAGACATTCAAAAGCATTTTTGCATACTCAAGGCGGCCATTGGAATGTTCAACAAACATATGGAAAGAGCAAGAACTTGCTAAATAATAATAGTACTGATAAAATATGCTTATAATTAACAGATACAGTCATACCATGATTACTGACATAAGTGCGGCACATCTCTCCCCTCGCAATCACTACAAACAAATGGATTAGGATTGGGCTATGGGTACTGTACAAGATAAATTTCATGGAGCAAGTGCAAAAGATGACCAATACTACAAATGACAAGGTACAACATGTTCAGCTTCTCGACCAAGATAACAGACAACCATAGTTCATTTTTTAGAAAAGGAGGATGACCCCCGGCCTTTGCATCTGGGCGCTCCATATGGCCACTTTATTAATTATTCTCACAAGACCTTACAAAGCCTTACAAAGCCATAGTTCATGGCAAGAACAATTCTCGCGAGGAAGGAACAGAGCCAAAGCCCTTCAATGGCCTCGGATCCGAGTGAACCCTAAATCCCTGGGTACTATAAATGCTCTTGTTTCTTTGTCTGTATACTGTAAATGCTTACTCTTGTTCTTTTGTCTGTGTACTATAGATGCAAAACAGTGCGCTGAGAACTTATGGTAGAAAATAAACACAGAAATCATGAACATAGTTTATCATGTGTGAACTTGCTCTTTCACGGCCCAGATAGTATGTTACCTACACGTAACGTGCATAGGTATGTGAAGCTCACCCTTTGACCAGTCACAAATCAGCCGGTCGTGCTGCTGCCGACAGCCGAGCTCTACTTCCACACAGCCGCGGAAACCCGAGCTCTCCACTAAGAAGTATTGTAGAAAAAGGAGCAGCATGTTCATGTTATTTCCAATATAACAAGAATTAGCATGATCTATGACAGATTGAATTAGCTATAAATAGATAGCCCCTGTCTTTCCGAATCAAGAAAGTTTGCATGGTGGGGAATGAAGTGCTCATGGAACCAGCCGAAATTCGCACCATCGGACAAAGAATCTCACCTTGGCCTATGGAAAATAACCTCTGCCGATGGCAGCTGGGATGAGGCCGGGAGGATTCATCTCGACGAGACTCCTCGGCAACTACGGCTGGATCGTAGGAGATCGTCCTCGTTGGTGTCGGATCACGCGAGGGTAGGGGTAGGAGGGGGAGAAGGTGGGCATCTCCATCTCGGCATATGTAGAATAGCTCTTCTGGCGGCAGCTGGGACAAGGCCTATCAGAGTCACCCAGCGAGATTTCGGTGTCCGTGGCTGGATCGTTGGATGGTCCTCCTACTTGGATCGCCCAGCGGTAGGGAAGGAGGTGGGTGATGTCTAGGTGGTGGCCATGAGCGAGGGTAGCGCTAGCCGCTAATGCATTCTCACGTCACAAGGGGTGGGGAAAAGATTGGGCCAGGACGGGAGAGTAAAGTGGGCTGACATGCGCTCGTTGTTTCAGATTATTTTTAGCGAGAAAATTCGGGAAACCAGCGCTCACGTCGGGAGGGGATCGACGAAAGGTGGGACCACGTAAGAGGGGAAACGGAACCTTATGGTTCTTTTAGGTAGTAGATATTGGAGAGGATGATGGCGAAGAAGTCGAAGGAGACCAATGGCTTTCGAGTTCTTCACCATCATCCTCTCAAATTCGTTAAAAAGCTATTACAGAATATCATCCTAGTTGCACAACCTCTCACTACGTATTGTTTCGTCTTTGGTTTCTCTTTCTATGCTTTGATTTTTTGTCATGAGTCAGTTTGGGTGTTCCAAGTTTCAACACTTGCCTTTTGATCCTCGGTGATCATCAATCCCTCGCTCCACAACCCCTCGACCCCTCGGCGACCCTCGACCCCTCAACCTGCGACCTTCTTCTTCTTCTTCTTCTTCTTCTTCTTCTTCTTCTTCTTCTTCTTCTTCTTCTTCTTCTTCTTCTTCTTCTTCTTCTTCTTCTTCTTCTTCTTCTTCTTCGTCTTCTTCTCCTTCTTCTTCTCCTTCTTCTTCTCCTTCTTCTTCTCCTTCTTCTCCTCCTTCTTCTCCTCCTTCTTCTCCTTCTTCTTCTGCTCCTTCTTCTTCTCCTTCT